>NW_022196904.1:100258736-100308020 GCF_008632895.1 Mastomys coucha | reverse complement strand
CTCTCTCTCTCTCTCTCTCTCTCTTTCTGTGTGTGTGTGTGTGTGTGTGTGTGTGTGTTTATTTTTTTTTCTAAGCCTCCGGACTAGGAACCTGAGGCAAAGCAGAGCCATGGCGTGAAGACTGGCCTTCTATTGGCCATGTTTACAGGACATCTGAAGCCCCAACTCATCTCTCCAGGGGTAGATTAGCATCTTTTGTCCCTTGTCCTTTTTCAGGAGGCTTTTCTTGGGGGCATATACTAGTTTTCTAGGGTGGTTCAAATAATAGAAATTCACTCTCTCCCAGTTAATTTCAAAATGGAAGTGGGCAAGGCTGGCCCCTTGTGAGGGTATGAAGGACAGCCTCCTGCACACCTCTTTCCTTGGCTGGTAGATGGTGACTGCTGCCACGTTGTCACACGTGTCTTAGTCAGGGTTTCTATTCCTGCACAACATAATGACCAAGAAGCAAGTTGGGGAGGAAAGGGTTTATTCGGCTTACTTCCATATTGCTATATATCACCAAGGAAGTCAGGACTGGAACTCAAGCAGGTCAGGAAGCAGGAGCTGACGCAGAGGCCATGGAGGGATATTCTTTACTGGCTTGCTTCTCCTGGCTTGCTCAGCCTGCTCTCTTATAGAGCCCAAGACCTCCAGCCCAGGGATGGCACCACCCACAAGGGGCAATTGAGAAAATGCCCCACAGCTGGATCTCATGGAGGCACTTCCCCAACCGAAGCTCCCTTCTGTGATAACTCCAGCTTGTGTCAAGTTGACACACAGAACTAGCCAGTACAACACGTGACTATTTCCAAACCATTCCTTATAAGGATGCCAATCACACTTGATGAATACTCACTCCTATAATGTGACCTTGTACTAATTTCATTGCCACTCTAAAGACCATTTCCAAGTAAGTAAGATCACATTCTAAGATACTGGGAGTTAGAGCATCAATATACACATTTTGGGATGATGAAAGTCAAGCCATAACAATGAAACAGAGGAAGGGCCTCTGGATGTAACTACACTCATGCCCACTTCACTCAGGGGAATTGTGCACTCTTCAAGCAAGGGGCAACCATATTGACCTGGCCGCCAAGAACTAGGTGACAGAGAGCTTTTCATACGTCCCTGAAGTATCATTATCTTCTGCATCCATGTCCCTTAAATTAAAGAGAAAACTGTCCAAGATGTGACCCCTGTACCTCAGTATTTACATCAAGACTATTGCTTCACACCTACTTCAGCCTGATAAAAAGGGCAGGGAACCACTCAATAGGATGAGTCAATATGTCAGTGACTCAGTACAGGAAATGTGCCCAGTCCAATTCTGTTCACTTTTAGTACCATGATGCATGGTACTAATCAGCCAGTTATTGAAGAAGGATAGAAATCCTGTTGTCACCTAGGAGCTTGATATGGATAATCCCAAGGCCCAAGGAATCAGGCCAGCCAAGGTCTATCTGTGTCCAGGCTGAGAAGAGGAAGCCACAGCCTAGTGGAAGAGAGAGGAGAGAGGGAAGCTGATGAGCAGAGGCAGCTCTTTGAGTGATTCCTGGTTACCCTACACCTAATTCATATACAACTCTGCTATCCTTTTCCCTAAGTCGGTTGAGTAGCTTCCTGCTTGTTAGAAGCAAGACTGATGGAGGGTGATATAAAAAAATAACTGAGCCACAGTTACTCAATCATGTGGGCTAGTACACAGTTCCTACAGCTACTAGCCACATGTGTAGTAGAGGGGACATCTTTGCACTCCTGGTTATACATGTACACAGAGTTTATATGGCCTCTTGCAGACACATGCACACACAGTATGTTAAACACACATGCAGAATATCTGACACAGAGACATACTTGCTCATACACATAATATGTTAGCCTGTACATGCAAACACACACAAAGAGGAAAGTGATGTTTGCCCATCCCTAAATCTGCTTCTTACAAGAAAAGGGCTGTTGTTGGTCAGCAGGGCCCTTGTAAAGCAGGGGCTGCTGAAAACCACCATCCCTTTCGACTATCGCTTTCCAAATACAAAAGATATGAAGCAGTTCTGAGACTAGGCACTAGGACCTTCTGGCCTTTGTATCCTGTATTTGTTCTCCTTATTTGTGCTTATGATATTCTAAAGTCAAGGGGAAGAAGGACAGGGAAGTCACTCAAAAATGTGTCATCTCTAGATATGTTCCCTCTCTGCCTCCAGTTCTACACATGAGGGTGAGGAGGGAGACAAGCCGGCAGAATATCTGACCTGACCTGGAGGCACCCTCACATCCCCTTGGCTCTTCTCCTAGCTCACCATCACTCCACAACCCCACATGGGACTCTATCCTCTCTTGAGTGCTTTGTCACCATTACTATCAAGCAAGATACTGGGAAAGCATAAGGTCACTGGGGTGCATTTTCAAATTAAGCTTACCTGCAGCCACACTGTGGAACTGTCTGTGTCTTGACTCAGCCTCACTGTTGCTGGACCCAAGGAAAGTGGGAGGAAGGAGACCTGAGGTAGCCCAGACCAGGTCTATGGGCATGTAGAATGAGGCGTCAAACTGAAGAGTCTCCTTGACTTGGTGTAACACTAAACTGTCACCATCTGGATATTTGCAATACTTTCTCAACAAGGGGCCCCATGTGGTACAGGCCACTCCACTTTTGACAGGACATTTTGTAGACACAGTCTTTTTTTTTTTTTTTAAATGGTCCCTGACTGTTTGTTGTACTGCTTCCCCCCTCCCTTTTTTAATTGAATATTTTCTTTATTTATATTTCAAATGTTATCCCCTTTCCTGGTTTCCCCCTCTCCCAGAAATCTCCTACCCCATCCTCCCTCCCCCTGCTTCTATGAGGGTGTTCCTCCACTCATCCAACCACTCCCACCTCCCCACCCTTGATTCCCCTACACTGGGACATGTGTGGAGACTTCATAGGACCAAGGACCTCTCCTTCCATTGATGCCTGACAAGGCCATCATCTGCTACATATGCAGCTGGAGCCATGTGTACTCCTTGGTTGACGGCTTAGTCTCTGGGAGGTCTGGGGGGTCTGATTGGTTGATAGTGTTGTTCTTCCTATAGGGTTGCAAACCCCTTCAACTCTTTCAGTCTTTTCTCTAACTCCTCTATTTAGGACCCCGTGCTCAGTCCAATGGTTGGCTGCGAGCATCTGCCTCTGTATTTGTCAGGCTCTGGCAGGGCCTCTCAGGAAACAGCCATATCAGGCTCCTGTCAGCAAGCACTTCCCAGCATCCACAATAGTGTCTGGGTTTGGTAACTGTATATGAGATGAATCCCCAGGTAGGACAGTCTCTGGATGGCCTTTCCTTCAGTCTCTGCTCTATACTTTATCTCCATATTTACTCCTGTGAGTATTTTGTTTTCCTTCTAAGAAGAACCAAAACACCCACACTTTGGTCTTCCTTCTTCTTGACCTTCATGTGGTCTGTGAATTGTATCTTGAGTATTTGGAGCTTTTGAGCTAATATCCACTTATCAGTGAGTGCATACCATGTGTGTTCTTTTGTGATTGGGTTATGTCACTCAGGATGATATTTTCTAGTGCCATCCATTTGCCTCTGTTAAAGGATATCTGGGTTCTTTCCAGCTTCTGTCTATTATAAATAAGGCTGCTATGAACATAGTGGAGCATGTATCCTTATTACATGTTGGAGCATCTTTTGGGTACTCAGGAGTGGTATAGCTGGGTCCTCAGGTAGTATGATGTCCAATTTTCTGAGGAACTGCCAAACTGATTTCCAGAGTGGTTGTACCAGCTTGCAATCCCACCAGCAATGAAGGTGTTCCTCTTTCTCCACATTCTCACAAGCATCTGCTGTCACCTGAGTTCTTTAATTTAGCCATTCTGACTGGTGTGAGGTAGAATCTCAGGGTTGTTTTGATTTGCATATATATGATGACTAAGGATGTTGAACATTTCTTTAGGTTCTTCTCAATCATTTGATATTCCTCAGTTAAAAATTCTTTGTTTAGCTCTTTGCCCCATTTTTAATAGGATTGTTTGATTCTCAGGAGTCTAACTTCTTGAGTTCTTCATATATTTTGGATATTAGTCCTCTATCAGATGTAGGATTGGTAAAGATCTTTTCCCAATCTGTTGGTTGCCATATTGTCCTATTGACAGTGTCCTTTGCCTTATAGAAGCTTTGCAATTTTATGAGATCCCATTTGTTAATTCTTGATCTTAGAGCATAAGCCATTGGTGTTCTGTTTAGGAAATTTTCCCCTGTGGCAATGTTTCCAAAGCTCTTTCCCACTTTCTCCTCTATAAGTTTCAGTGTATCTGGTTTTATGTGGAGGTCCTTGATCCACTTGGACTTAAGCTTTGCACAAGGAGATAAGAGTGGGTTAATTTGCATTTTTCTACATGCTGACTGCCAGTTGAACCAGCATCATTTGTTGAAAATGCTATCTTTTTTCCACTGGATGGTTTTAGCTCCTTTGTCAAATATCAAGTGACTATGTGTGTGTGGGTTCATTTTTGGGTCTTCAATTCTATTCCATTGTTCTTCCTGCCTGTCTCTGTACTGATACCATGCAGTTTTTATCACTATTGCTCTATAATACAGCTTGAAGTCAGGGATGGTGATTCCCCCAGAAGTTCTTTTATTATTGAGAATAGTTTTTGCTATCCTGAGTTTTTTGTTGTTCCAAATGAACTTACAAATTTCTCTTTCTAACTCTATGAAGAATTGATTTGGAATTTTGATGGGAATTGCATTGAATCTGTAGATTGCTTTCAGCAAGATGGCCATTTTACTATATTAATCCTGCAATACATGAGCATGGGAGAATTACAAACAATCAACAAAACCAGGAGCTGGTTCTTTGAGAAAATCAACAAGATAGATAAACCCTTAGCCAGATTAACCAGAGGGCACAGAGACAGTATCCAAATTGATAAAATCAGAAATGAAAAGGGAGACATAACAGAAAATGTAGAAATTTAAAAAATCATTGGATCCTACTACAAAAGCTTATATTCAACAAAATTGAAAAAATCCATTGAATGAAATGGACAATTTTCTAGACAGATACCAAGTACCAACGTTAAATCAGGATCAGATAAACAATCTAAACAGTCAAGTCCCATATCCCCTAAAGAAATAGAAACAGTCATTAATAGTCTCCCAATCAAAAAAAGCCCAGGTCCAGATGTGTTTAGTGCAGAGTTTTATCAGACCTTCAAAGAAGACATAATGCCAATACTCCTCAAACTATCCCACAAAATAGAAACAGAAGGTACTCTACCCAATTCATTCTATGAAGCCACAATTACTCTGATACCTAAACCACACAAAGACCAAACAAAGAAAGAGAGAACTTCAGACCAATCTCCCTTATGAACATTAATGCAAAAATACTCAATAAAATTCTTGCCAACTGAATCCAAGAACACTTCAAAACGATCATTCACCACCATCAAGTAGGATTCATCCCAGGGATGCAGGGATGGTTCAATATATGGAAATCCATCAACATAATCCACTACATAAACTCAAAGAAAAAACCCACATGATCATTTCATTAGCTGCTGAAAAAGCATTTGATAAAATTCAGCATCCCTTCTGGAGTCTCAGCCCCTCCTGGTCTTTGAAAGGATGGTAGTGCAGGGAAGCAAGGGCTGGATGGAGTTAGACTTGATACCCTGTAGAAAGCACAGTCTTGGAAAGATCAGGAATTCAAGGGCCTCTACCCAAACATAGTAAAAACAATATACAGCAATCTAGTAGACAACATCAAACTAAATGGAGAGAAACTTGAAGCAATCCCACTAAAATCAGGGACTAGACAAGGCTGCTCACTCTCTCCCTACCTATTCAATATAGTACTTGAAGTTCTAGCTAGAGCAATTAGACAACAAAAGGAGGTCAAAGGTATACGAATTGAAAAGGAAGAAGTCAAAATATCACTATTTGCAGATGATATGATTGTATACTTAAGTGACCACAATAATTCCACCAGAGAACTCCTAAAGCTGATAAACAACTTCAGCAAAGTGGCTGGATATAAAATTAACTCAAACAAATCAGTAGCCTTCCTCTACTCAGAGGATAAATGGGCTGAGAAAGAAATTAGGGAAATGACACCCTTCACAATAGTCACACATTACCTACTTGGTGTAACTCTAACCAAGCAAGTGAAAGATCTGTATGACAAGAATTTCAAGTCTCTGAAGAAAGAAATTGAAGAAGATCTCAGAAGATGGAAAGATCTCCCATGCTCATGGATTATAGACACAGTCTTCTGTCAGGTAGAGCTGCTCTGGGTGAAAGGCAATTGAGTGTGATTAAATTCCACACCCCCACCTCTGCCTCTTGCCCCACCTCCAACATTCCCTTCTGTTCCTTGTTCACCAGCTGCCATCTCGCAGCTTCCCCTAGGGGGCGCTCCACTTCCTCTGTGCTCCCCTTGAAGTACAGGTCCCAATCCCACCGAAGGGATATAGACCTGACCTTGTGAAGGGCTGATAAGCCATTGCTCTGATTCAAGACAGAACTGGTCATGTCCAACCTGGAGGCCACAGGTGCAAGACAAGCCCCCAAACTAGGAGACAGCCTAAAAGCTATTTCCCCCAACACTTTCTGCTCTACTGTTTGTGAGCCTCATTTACAGCTCCTAACTATGGAAATGCCTTGGAATAACCTGAACAAAACTAAGATCCTCTACACTCAGTGTATGAACTAGGTTTCAGCTGGGAGCAGCCAGCATCATTGTTGGGTGAGGAAGTTGAACTGAAGAAGTTAAACTGATAAGAATATAACGGTGGTTGGGGTAAATTCACAGCCCCAAGCAAAACCTCTTCCTACTCACAGAGCTAAAGGTACAGAGACCCTTCTGTAGCCATGAGTGTGAACTGCTCCCAAGTATACAGCCAATGTGGGTCAAGATCCCACTGTAGGAAGCACAGGCCAGCATGGAGGGAGCCCCAGAAGGCACCAAAGCTTCCCTGGGGCAAAGCCAGAGTGAAGTCCAAGCAGAAGAACTCTGAATACAATTCATAGAGGTCGGAGAAGGGAGGACAGTGAGGGTGGGGGAGGTGACTTATGCACGCACCCTTGGTCTTGTCCTATCTGCATGTCCCAGACCCCTAATGGTTGCATCCCATACTAAGTCCTGAGGGCCTTTTGAGTAAAAACTGATTTGACATCATTCACTTATGCACTTGACCTTTATTGATACAAAATAGAGAGGAAGTAAATTTTACCATGACAGTCCGAGGCCCCCTGAGGACATCATAGCCCCTGCTGCTTCCTGTCCTATTTCTCTGGGATCTTTAAGACATACGCATCTTCTGGAGTCTCAGCCCCTCCTGGTCTTTGAGAGGATGATAGTTCAGGGGAGCAAGGGCTGGATGGAGTTAGACTTGATACCCTAGAACCACCTGGGTCGAATGAGTCTAGCCTGTAATCAGAGAGAGAGACAGACAGACAGAGAGACAGACAGAGACATACACACTCACTCACACACACACACACAGGAGAGAGAGAGAGAGAGAGAGAGAGAGAGAGAGAGAGAGAGAGAGAGAGAGATTTCATCCATAAGAGTGTTTGGCTCGTCCTGGATGGCTGGAGTGATGCATTGGAGAAGATTCTGAAGTTGTAGCTTCCATGGATGAGAAGAATAGAGTTGACCCATAGGACATGTGCAACGTGTATATATGTTATCTATCTGGATTTTCTAATCCAACCCACTGTGCTAACTCCAAAAATTCTCTTAGTAGGTCAGAGACACCCATGGGCTTCAGACTATTGGGAGGGTGTTCTAGTGATGGGGTCTACCTTCTGATTAATGCCACTCCCTGCTTCGTAGACATATATCCCTGGTCTCAGCCATAACCCTCCAAGTTTGTCTTACTTTGCTTTCTGTTGCTGTGATGAACACCATGACAAAAGCAACTTGGAGGGGGGTGGTTTAACTTACAACTCTCAAGTCATACTCCATCACCAAGAGAACTAGAAGCCATGAAGGAACCCTACTTACTGGCTTGCTTAGCTCCCTTCTCTATGCAACAATTAAGGACCACCTAATTGGGGATAGCACTTCCAGGGCCCTTCTACATCAATTTGTAATTAAGAAAAAAGGCCCCCATAGACAGAACCACAGGCCAAGACAATGGAGGAACTTCCGCAGTAGAGATCTCCTCTTCCCAGGTGTCAAGTTGATAATGGAAGCTGACTATGAGCGTCTTCTTGCTACACTGCTGACTTGGCCTCCCTCCCCCATTAGAGAAGGGACTGAAGCAGCCATGGATGCTCCCCTGCTGAGCTCTCTGGGTGATGGCTGGTGTGGGGTGAAAACTGCAGGCCACGAAGTTCCAAAGAAATGGTCATAATGACAGACACTTATCAGGGACTCCGATAGCTGGCTGTGGAGGGAAGTTTCCTCTCCTCTCCTCATTTCCTCATGTAAAATTCATCATAACCTTATCACCGTCTTCATCACCCTTATTTCACGGGTGAGAAGAGTAAGCCACAAAAAGGCCAGATACTCTATAAGAACATCTAACCAGCAGGGATTGGGTGTGAATGGCAGAACCTGCTCTCTTAGCATCTACTATTCTATTTTACCCTCCTTGCAACCCCTGTGAACCCCACCACCATTTCATGCTTTGAGCTCCTATCAATTAACTAAGGTGGTCCGTGCTGAGGTTTAAGCTGTGGCTACACTGAAGACACACAGGAGGCTACACCATCCTCAAAAGTGCTTTTGACAATTTGCTCAAACTCATGGTAGCCTAATAACATTATTTTACAGAAAGGGAAACTGAGGCAAGGTCTGGGAAGATAGCTCAGTTACTGTAAAAGTAAAATCAAACCAGATAAGGTGATGTATGATTGTAATCCCAATGCTGGAGAGGTGGAGACAAGTGGCTTCCTAGGGCTCACTAGATGGCCACCCTAGCCAAATGGGTGAGTTCCAAGACAGAGAGAACCTGCCTCCAATGCAAGATAGACAGCCCTAAGAAACAACATTCAAAGTTGATCGATCTCCTGCCTCCATACATGTGCACACACAGAAAAGAAACTAAGGCACAGAGATAAAGTAGCTTGCCTGAAGTGGCACAGCAAACAAGCATTTATAGCCAGAATTTGGGCTGGATCAGCTTCCTGCTTGCCAAGCTGTGGTCCTAACCATGATGTCGTATGCCCTTCCAGCCACCTTGCTATGCTCCTGTAAGATGTGTAGGACATGGCCATGGTTTTCAACATCATGCCTGTTCTGATTCCCCAGTAATCCTGACCTTCCAAATGTGACCATGGTGGGAATGTGATTAATGAGCCAATTATTTCTGTGAAGACATTGTGCAAAATAAATAGGCCATTTCCCTTCAATTTACTGTTTTAATAAATAAATAGCGTTCCATGCTCTGGTTTTGTTTATTACTACTCATACCTGAACGTGTGTGATGGATCTTCTTGTTGTTCATTTCTAAAATTAATCAGATCTGCCTGGTGACTTTGAAATATGGGATCACATTTGTCCTTCTGTGTTAACACCACAACAGTCAGGTGGGGACAAGAGGAAGGTGTGCGTGGGAGAAGGGTGAGCAGAAGACATGGCGCCCGGCGTTCTCCATCCATATCAATAAGACGCCAGGTTCTGAGCACATGAGAACTCACTGCCAGTGAGGCCCAAGAAGTAGCTGCACAATTTATAGGTCAGGAGAAGCCACCACCCATGAACCACAAGGGCATCAAGAGGGACAGAAACAGATTCACTTCTTAAATCTTCAGTGAGTGGAGCAAACAAACCAGATGCTCTGAGTAAACCCAGTCCACCAGAAGTCTTGCCAAGTGACCTTCTCTTTAGGCTCACAGTGATTCCCGTTGTTACATGACTGGCTGGTTTTTGTAAACCCCCAGATGCAGGCCCAGAGGGAAGGTAGAAGGGATACCTGAGATGCTCACCATCTGAAAGGACACCTCCTGCTGGATGGGCAAGTTCAAGATGGTCAGAACTCAAAGAAGCCTAACATGACAAAAAAAAAAAAAAATAGAGTTTGATAAGATGAATGACCAATGAAAGCCAGGGAGTTAAAATGAAATAGATTCATATTTATGTCATCAACTCCAAAACTAGTGCCATTGCTGTTTTCATGTAAAACACAGGTACAGAATTGTCTCTCCCTGTCACTAGGTCTGTCAGCATGAATTTAACATATGGTACTCAACAGTAAAAAATTGTACTAAACATTGGAGCTAGAGAGATGGTTCAGTGGCTAAGAATACTTGTTGCTCTTGCAGAAGACATGGGTTCAATTCCCAGCATGGAACACATTGCTTCACAACCATTTATCACTCCAGTTCCAAGGGGTCTGACCACTGTGGGCACCAGATACACACACATGCAGGCAATATGCTTATACACATAAAATGAATCTTTTAAAAAACTGATTGTACTGAATATGCAGCAAACTTTTCTTGCTGCTGTTCCTGAATGTTGCTGTGTGCCAATCACTCAGCATTTGTATTGTTCTGGGTACTGTGACTCATCCCAGGATAATCAGAAGTACACGGGAGAGTGTGCTCGAGTTATACTGTATAATGTCATTCTGATAAGGGCCTTGGGGTTTGGTGTCTGAAAAGGGAGCTTGGTGCCAATCCCCTATTGATATTAAGAGATGATTTCCCCTGCCCCTGTGTGTGTGTGTGTGTGTGTGTGTGTGTGTGTGTGTGTCCTGAGACAGCCGGATACCACTTCAGTGATGTAGTGGTGATTGAAACCTGGGCTCCCTTGCATAAATAAAGAGTTTCCTGAATGGCAAATGAGGAAGAATATCCTGTCAGATTGAAAGGGAAAGAAGAGTTAGGTCTGATTCAGAGCTTTGGAGTAGAAGTGACCTGTTAGTTGAAAGTCAGTAAAATTCGGAAGCATAGTGAATGGCTGTGTGTGAGGTGTGACAAAGACTCCAGTGAGTGTGGCTGGGGCTGAAGGTGGTTGGTCACATGCAGAGAGGGTTGGATGTGTTACAGATCTGAGGGTAAGGCATTCTGGCAGCCAGGAGCCAAAGAAAATCATAAAGTCACACCACACCACAAACCTCACACAGACACTGGAAAAGACATAAGAGGCTAGCTACTTCTACTCTGGAGAGAAGTAGCAAAGAATTAAGCAGGAAGAAGGGTTATTATAGGACTTCTTGTGGAGTGGAGCTTTCCAGGGTGGCCTGGGATTGATGGGATCCTGTGGCCTGATGATGCGCGCGCGCGCGCACAAACACACACACACACACACACACACACACACACCCCATAGAGTGGAGTTTAGCCACCTTCATCTCCAGGGGCTGGAAACTGTGTTAGTGTAGTCGGGGCATGGGGCCTGGCCACTCATGTGCCTCAGGGGACTCACAATTGGTTTGGAGGGTTAGAGCCAGTTAAGGAGGCAGGTGGAGGAGCAGCAGCAACAACAGGAGTCTAAACTGTGGACACTTAGAGTAGCTTTGTAGACAGCAAAGAAAAGGACAGTTCTTCACTGGGCAGAGCTTAGTACATGAGGACAAGACTCTAAGTGGGCCCTTACTGTGGGGACTTCCCTACAGAAGGCTAAAGTGAGTATCTGTGCACTTTCCCCTTGGACGTTTTACAAAGGAAGTTTTACAAAGCAGGTCTATGTGGAGGGTATGGGTTACATCTACGCTTGAAGATACCCTTTACTATCTCTGCCATGTCTGAATCAGTTAACTTTTCGTATCCCAGAGACCAAGTGTCTGTCATAAGCAGTGTAAGGGAGTGAAAATTTATCTTGGCTCACAGTCTGGAAGGACACGGTCCATTATGGCAAGTAATACATGGCAGCAGGATTGTGAGTATAGGACTCCCCATCCCTCATATCTCAAGGGAATAGGAAGCAAGGGGTAACCTTGAAGTTCAACTGGGCTGTAAAACCGGAAGGCTCACTCCAATGACCCACTCCCCTCATTCAGCCTCCACTTCCCAAAGGTTACACAATCTAAGTGCATGAGCCTATTGGAGGGCACTTGACATTTGAGCCACAGTATCAGAGGGCAGTCTTACCTGACCACCTTATGCAACAAGGGTGTGGAGAACAAGAAGCAGACATTGCCCACCACACGCTTTGCTGGTGAGTATACTGGCATCTTGGAGATTATGGCAGAGTCTCTGGAAGACTTGGGGCAGATATGAGACAGATCCCTTTCACTGCTGAGAGATGTAGGGTAGGTGTGACAGTGTTCCAGTCATTCTTGTCTTTCATCCTTCCTAGTAGATTGCTACCCTGTCATGATCCCCAGATAAAGCCCACTAGTCCTTTGGGATTCAGTTCAAAATGCACTCTCATGTAGTGAGTCCCTAAGCTCACATGGCCAGTCTAGGGCTCCAATAAGCACTGTGCTCAGCTCCCTGATGATCTGTCTGGCCACCAGGCTACAAGTTCAGCAATACCATCAATCTTTGGGTCTCATTATCCACTGTAGTGCCTGAAAGCATACAACAGACCACAAGATAGTCTAGCTTTGGGAATTGCCTTGCTAGGCCTGGATCTAGAACTGTAGCCTTGCTAGACCTGCATCTGAGCCCCTAATGTCCTTGAAGACCCCTGACCCTTGAGAGTGGACACACAGAATAGATACAGGCTAATCCTTTCCTGGGCATCTGCTCCCATCCTAGAGATGCTAGGGCTTCCCCTACCTTTCAATAAGCACAGCAGAGCAATAGCAGACGATCTTGTGTGTGCAGATATGTGTATGTGTTGAACATATGTAGGAGGGAAGACATGGATCATGCTTGTGAGTGGAAGGTGACATTCTCACTCGTGATGAAGAGAAGGCTAAATGATAAGATTATTCTAAAACTGAATTTGTTAAACTATGCAAAGTACTAAGCAGAGCACCTGAGATATAGTCAGTTCTCAACAAACAATGCAAATTTTTGTTTTATGCTGGCTCCATCCTCCTCTCAGATTTCTAGAACAAACACACAAGACTGTTTATAGACTAGACTAAAGAACTTTCTGGGGGCGGGGCAGGTAGGTGACTCTCCAAACAGAGGGATTGAACTCATGATTCAGTCAGAAACCCTGAGACAGGACAAAGGGGGTTCCAGATACAGCCTTTGGCTCACTAGTTAGAGTGGAATCCTGGCTTCTTTGTATTATTCCAGGCTGTCTGCTGGGTGGAGGACCAGTGTAAAGAGAAGACAGGGAGAAATGTAAAGCCAAATGATCCTAGAACTGCTGGAAACAGAGGGCCCCTCAGGTCTTATGTCAATATTGCTTTGCTGCAAGAAGGAAAAATGGGTATTTTTATTTTGTAAAGAGAACCCTGTCGCCTGTCTTGTACAAACTCTGCTGAAAAGCCAGTTAGGGCCAATTCACTCTGAGGGCCAACACCCAAAATGAACACGCTGTCTCTTGTAGACCTTCTTCCTAAGCACACCATACAAACTGGGCTTGGGAGAAACGGGGTGAACCACAGACTCTCTCAGGGGTGAAAACCTGGAGAAGAGAAGTCTTTACTTATTTTTTAGCTCATCAAAACACTTCCGTGGCATGTGCAGCTACCTCAGATGATGCTGTGAGGTCCTCGTGAAGTATGTCCCCATGGCTGCATTCTTCTGACCAGCCAAGGTCACCAGCCTCCCCAGCATAGCGGGAGTCGCCACTTGGGGGAGGAACTAGATCCCTGGAAGCCCTGGACCAGCACAGTGTGGATGGGGCTGGATCCATCAGTGAGCCTCCTGGAACTCTCTCTCACTCTTTCTCCCATTTCTCCCTGTACCAAGCCACAGCAAGTCTGGGCTCTTATTGATTTCCTCAGCTCTTCATGTTGACCTAATTTAAGTAACCTTCCCTATGAAAGCCCAAAGGATCTTCCCCTGATTTCACTAGAGTTTGAACAATTGCACCTCAGACATCGGACATCTGAGTACAGCTAGAGTCCCAGGGGATAATATGTGGGTGCTAGTCAGCAACATTGGCCAAAGACATTCTAAGAAGTAGTCCACAACTAGATGGCACTGCTTTTGAAAAACTAGAGAAAGTATGTAATTTTCTAACAACACACAAATTGCAGAAATTGATCCAAGAAAGCATCAAAATCCTGAATGGCTGGGGGGTAGTAAATTGAAAACATTTTGAAGGTCTTTCATTAGAATAAGATCAGGTGGTTTAACATAAGAACTCCAGTGACTATATCTAACCTTTGAAAATAGATATGTTTCTTCGGTCTTAAAAATATTTCAAAACCCGTTCAAAGTGAGAAACATAGCTGATTAACTATAAAATCTGCAAAATACTAATATTAAAAATCATCAGAGACAGTAGTGGAGATGGCTTGGCTGATAAGAGCTTGCTATGTATTAGGACCTGAGTTCAGATCTCCAGCACCCACATTCATGGTGATGTATGCCTATAACCCCAGCACTAGAAGACAGAGATGGACAGACCCTTGGGGCTGATCCTTAGGTAGTCTAATGGAAACAGGAAGCTCCAAGTTCAGTGAGAGACTGTCTCAAAAAATAAGGTGGTGAGCAATTGAGTAAGATGTTCAGTATCAATCTCTGTCTTCCACAGGCAACTGCACATTCTCACACACATGCACACACACACAAATACATGCACACCAACAAATGCACACACACATATACCCACAAACAAACACACAATGCACACACACACACACACACACACACACACACACACACAGGGAGTGGGAGCCAGCTAGTAGATCAGTAATCCTAGAATCTACCACACAGAATTTAATATATGACAAGGAGCTCCATTCCTCTTTAATAATAATACACAGTCTTAACCACTGAGCCATTTCTACAGCCACATAAAACACACATTTGTAAAAAGAACACCAAGAAAGAAATGTCCCAAAGAAGGTGGGAAAGCTACCAGGAGATGACAAGCTGAAGTTAGCTCCAAAGCCAGCATCAATGTGGAAAGCTGCTGCAACTCTGACATCAAAACAAGCAACAGCAGATCATGTCATGCCCTCAGACAAATATCATTCTGCCTTCCTGTGTCAGTGACCTCTGAGAAATCGGCACTCAAGCTTTGCTGATCTCTTGTCCTGCCTGCTGTGACACCTTGACAACATACTAGGAGAGCAAGCCAGGAGAAGCTGCTTGTCCAGAGTCCTCGGGGATCATGACTTCCTGCTTCTCCAAACACACTTCAGTTCTCTGCCACCACCTTCCCCACTGTCTCCTGTCCCAACCTGCCACTCCAAAGCAGGCCACATTCTCACACACATGCACACACACACACACAAATACATGCACACCAACAAATGCACACACACATGCACCCACAAACAAACACACAATGCACACAAACACACACACACAGCTTTGTGGGAGAATCTCTTTATGGTTGATGGGCTTGTTGTCCATTTACTAGGGTTCTGTCACTTGTAGTCCAGTGCACTTGGCTGGGGACAAGGAAAGTGGGAAAGCCACAGCCCCAAAGACCTCTCATCCCTTCTTGCACAGTGATCATTAGGGAGTGATGTCCTGCAAAGTGAGTCCTACTTGGAAACCTGGAGACATAAAGCATCTACTCATTTCCATTTTATGTCTGTACATCCAAGAAGACAACTCTCACTCAATATCAAGTAACTAAAAAGTAGGTCCTTGACCATAATGACATTGAGCTATGGTTCTTTAGGGATCCAGTACGTTGGCCTGGTCCAGAAATTGGGAGGCAGGAGAAATGTGTGTCCTTTGAAGCTATCCTGAACTACTCAGTGTCACTGTGTCTCTCCTTGGGATCTCACGAACTCATCAAGCTTCCTTGTACTCACCCAGAGTACACAGGAAGTTGGCCTGAGCTATGGGGACATCCCTTTGCTTTTGCTCAGCCATATAATCTATGGCTTATAAAAACTTGGAAGTATCTGTCCTGTGTAAGATGTGACCCTCAAGTTATGGACTTTGGACCTTCTCTGCCACATACACCAAAGCGCATTGAGCTGCTAGAGGCACCCAGCTACCGTCACAGAAGCAGAAAGCTATATGCAAGGTGACATCACCACCTGTGTACATAAGATAGTATTACCAGGTGTGTACATAAGATGGCATCACCAGCTGTGTGCATAAGATGACATCAGCTGTGTCCTCAGCTCTGCTTGGAAGCTGTGCCTGCCTGGGGACTCTTCCTGGATTACTGATGGTACTGATGTCATGTTTTCAAATCGCACCTCTCACAAACTGAGATGCCCATTTAACTGCAACACAGAGACCCAACTTGGAAACCCAAATGACACCACTCTCATTGTCATGGGCAGGAGTTCTGAGGCTTAAGTTAGCCACCATCTGCAGAGTGAGGGAAAGTGTTCACACAGGGAACTGTGTGTGGACACATGATTTATGGATAGTTAGTGGATTCTGCATGTGTTCTACACCCTACTTGCAGAGCAATTTCTTTACTAGCCTGTTATATGAATGGACCATGGATTTTTTTTTTTATAGCACCTGCCCTATCCCCATTGGTAGCAGTTTCAAGCTGCTGAGTCATGGATTTTTCACCCAAAGGCTGGCTGTGTCCCAGATCCTCCACAACCCTGCATCTCGGCCAATACCAAGGGATCTGAATGGAGTGCCCCCCAATCCCCGCAACCTCCCCAAGAGCTCCTCAGAACACAGTGTCCTTGACAAGAGTTCTGTCTTAGAGACCTGATTCTTGCTCCTTTCATCAGGATCATAAGCCGGACATTTTCAGTCCCACTGTCTGAGCCTATCTTGTCTCTGATAGAAACTGATGACACTGTTACATGGAACACTGAAGCCTTGTATTGCCTCACTGGAGCTTAGTGCCTTGTAACCAGTGCTGTGCATCCCCACTCACACCCTGGCTTCTGCCCCTAGGATTCCCTGAGATTCCTTCTGGAGTCTATGTGCCCCTCGATTCCTGGAGAGGCACTCACAAAACAGAAGAACCACACACATTACATCGTGTAGAGACACAGTGGTAAACAAGACCATGTAATTTGTGCCCCACAGCAGGACAGGCAGCCACAAAGGCCTGTCACAATGGCACACAACAAAACTAGCATGTATCATATGATGTCTGTAGCACTCTCTCTGTTCACAAATGCAAAGCACTTTGCTACTGTCTCAGACAGCAATAGCCACTACCCTGTCTGCCTTGTTCCACTGTGGCTTCACCCACTCTTGACCACAGGCAAAAGTGGATGCTCCCAACTTGGTCTGGGTACAACACCTGGGCTCTCACCCCTACATCTTAGGGCCCATCTTGAGGAGATATTTGCATGTGTACCTAATAACTCTACTCTGTGTTCCCCAGGGTCTGTGTGTGGACACTTGCAGTTCTCAGCTCCTTCCCTCCCCCATGGTTACCACACAAGCCGAGCAGTCCTGACTGCAGATGTTATGCATCTGCTGTGAGGAGAGACGAGAGCTGAGCATGGGGCCCACAGAAAAGGGCGCCAAGGTCCTTCCCAGAAGCACTCAGCTGGGCCACAGAGCTTGTCTGGGAGTCCTAAGCATGGTAGTTACAGTTTCAGTTACCTCTGATGCAATCCTCAGAAAGCTGTAGCAGCCAAGCAGGAACTCACATCGGAAGGGGCAAGCCCACTCAGAGCTAGAGTGGACATCAGGTGGTTTACTCAGAACAGAACCGTATGGACTCCTGGCTCTGGAGCGGGCAAGTTGAGAGGCAGTGAGAACAAGTGGATGCCAGCTAAAGGGACACAACAGCGAGCAGTTTCCCGTAGGACAAAGCCCCCTCTAATGCAGTCCTCAAAAGAGTTACTAAACCCTCCTGTGACTTAGTCACTTCTCCTCTCAGAGCCATTTCACTGAGACCAAATGTTACCGTTAGTTCTGGTGGAGCCAAACCTCATCCAAATCCTCACAGCATGCAGAAGGGTCCTGAGGAGCCATGCCTGAGTTAAGAAGAAGGCTGGGTTGGAGTTGATAGTAATGGTGTGATACTGTGAAGGTGTTTATTAACACAATGTCTAATGTCAAAAGTACCAGCTAACCTGCAGATACCTGAGTGCCAGGCTCTTGCCTACACTGGCTCATTGAAGTCTCAATAACCCCTAAATTAATGCCAATATGTTATGTCCACTTTGCTGATGAGAAAAAAAGAACCACTGATAAATGGAAAGCACCTCCTTTCTATCAGAATTGTTCTCACTATATAGATAATCTGAACAGAGGCCATCAGTCATTCTAAAGCCCCATCTTTTCTCTCTCTGCTCAGGCAATCAGCCACATTTCTGACACCTGGGGGGTGGTTATCTGCCTCTATCTTGTTAGCACCCCTTGACCACTTCCCTCAGTCTCTAGATTCCTGGGTTCAAACACCCCTCAAAATACTAAGTCTAGCTGATTTCTGCTGATACTAATCATGTACTCCTCCTCCAGGGAGTTTGGGCTGGGGGCATGGGATTTTTAACTCACAACAAACCATTAACAGTGTGAGTTAAGGCATCAATAGCATGTATATGCAGCTTCCTTTCCACTAGATGGAATGCATATGAGTCCTCTTAGAAGAAGATTTAGCCACGCCCCTGGCCAACCCTCTTGTCCTCATCACTTCTGCTGTCTATTGCAATGTGCTGTCTACATCCCAACCATTCAACCAAGTACCAGTCTTAGCCTTGATTACATGTGTTTACAGCCACCTAGGGAGATTTAAAACCGATACCCAGTCCCACAGACTCTCTGGACCTGGCCGAGTCATCATTTAAACCTCACTGAATTAAGGCAAAACCTGGTCCCATGGATACTGGCTGAAATCCCAACCAACAAAATGAGAGGAGCTAATCACAAGCCCCCTCCTCTGGGCCAGGGGCTCTCCAGAAACTGAGAAACAGCCAAGGGACAGAAGCAGCCTTTGACTATCAGCATGATCATGGAACACCTGACCCAAATTTCCTCAAGCCTGGTGGAACTGCAGCACAGCTTTGCAAAGCTCAGAGGTGGCATTTGCAGACGGGAAACCGAAGGTATTTGATCCACAGAGAGGTGAAGCAATTTTGAAGACCACAGATGTTGCTGACAACGTAAACGCCTCCGTGCATGGAGCGAGAGCTCTGAGCGTGGTGTACAGCCACTGAACCAGAGTCAGCTCATTTGTGCCTAGTGTTGGAAGGCAAATATTCTCCTCATAGATACATCGTCCTCTCTAACAACCCCATTGCCCTACACACACATCAGAAGTCTGATGTCAGAGCAGAAAATAAAAATGCTTTGAAGCAGAAATCCCTGAGATTGAAATCCTCCTTGATGCTCCTGGCCCGGGGTCTAACTGCCCCCTTTGAGACTTTCTTTATCCACGATAAAGGATCATGAATTTGCTGAACAAATATCTATGGAGTATCTGCAGTGTGCAGGGCATTGCTTAAGATTCCAGGGATAGAGCAGGGAACAACGCAGATGACAAGTCTTGTTTGTCTTGGAGTTTTCATGTTGCTCAGAAAGAAAAAAAAAAAACACAGCAAATGAACAAGTAAGTAAAATATGGAGAAACACTGTGAAATGATAAAACAGGGAAAGGGAATGAGGCAGGGTGTGTGTGTGCAATTTTATAGAGTCGTCAAGAATACATACATCCCTGAGGTCCTGGAGAAATGGCTCCAGGCTTACAAGTACTTGCTGCTCTTACAAAGAACCTGGGGTGGATAGTAAATGCCCATGACTCCAGAGGATCCGATACCCTCATCTGGCCTCTGTGGGCATCTGTGCTCACATGTGCATGCACACGCATACACACATGCACATGCATACACACACAGGACAGGCACACCCAAATGAAAATAAATTAAATCTCTTTCTAAAGAGAGTAGCTCCCTGAGACGATGGTGTCATATGAACAGCAAGCTGAAGGAGAAAGGGGGGTGCCCAAAGTGAGGATGTGCCAAGGATGCTGTAGTTAGCAAGTTATTTACTTCCTATGGTTGATGCACACAAGAATATATGCAGACCTAGAATGTATGTATACACACACCTATGCACATACATACTCATAGATGAACACAGCAAAAAGACTAGGGAAAACTGAGGAATCTCCAGCAGAGTTGAGTAGCTTAGGGAGCACTGCTCCCCATAAAGAGGCTGCCACCTTTTCTACATAAAGGAAGACGTGTATAATTCTGTTGGTGGCTGAGACAAGAACCAAATGCTCCACACTTTAATGACAGGGGTCATTGTTTGGTGAAGAATAAAGCCAAACTTCCTGCCAAGAAAAGCAACCTTTCTCAAATGTATCTGTGATGTGCCTTGCCTCTCAGATGAACCCAAGAGAAAATCGGCCATGGCACTTCATGGAAGACAATTTGGAAACATCCCACCCACAGGCATCCTCACCCTTCCCTCTCAGGGACACCAGAGTCTTCAAACCATTGTCAGCCTAGAGAAGCCTAAAGCACTCTGATTTGTACAGCCTAAAGGGTCAGAGAAGTTTCATTCGCTTGTGAACTAAGAAAACCACCAGACTTAAAAGTACCAAATAGAACAAAGAAAGGGGTCTGCAGCCAGCATCTCCAATGCTCCACCCATGTGGACAGGGAGCCGATCTGTAAGTCACACAGATAGAAGCTTGAATCAAATCCTCCTAGGCTCCATCAGGATACAGCCTGAGATAGGCAGAGCCAGGGGAACCCAAAGCTTTCCTGTGACATTCAAGGGTTGACAGGGCCAGAAAGGAATTGTTCCTTTGATCTGTCATCAAGCATGAACCAGAGCTCTAGCACCAAATAACCCAAGACCTCAGGGTTATAACCTGTGTCAGGTGCCTCTCTCAGAGCTGCAGTGTCTACAGTGGGAGGAGGGAGAAGAGCCTTCACACAAGCTGCAGCAGCAGAAGCCCACAGCTTGCAGTTAGGTGGTAGAGGAGAAGGAGAAAGAATGGTCTGTGTGCGCAGAGTTCTATAGCTGGGGCCAGAGTGACATTTCTCGATTGAGCTGGGTGCCCTCAGCTAGAACCAAAGTTACAGCCACATAATAACTGCAAGGGAGCTCGTGAAATGTTAGTATGTTTTTATGTCTCCTGTATTTACTTTTCTTAGGACAGTGACAAAATACCTGGGAAACAGACCTTAGGCAAGGAAGGCTTCATTCGACTCATGTTTTGATAGCTCTGGTGCTTCGTCTACTTTCTTATTCTTCCATTTTTATCCAGTGCTGCTCCCAGTGTGAGTCCTCTCTCCTTAACCAAATCTCTCTGGAAACACCCTCATCTCACAGATACACCAAGAGCCGTGTCTCCATGGTGATTCCAAATCCAGTTGACAATGAAGATGAACCATCACATTCCCATGTTAATTTGACCTCCATCCCATCCTCTTTGTGGCTGCTGGGTGGAAGCATTAGCAGAAGAGGAACTCACTCTGCCCAGGCAGAGAGAAGCCTGTGCGAGACAGCTTCTTATCTAGACTCCAGCTCTTAGCATGCAGGGCCTTCCATACATGAGTGATGATATCCAGGCTGAAGGAGGTCAGAGTAAGGAGGGAGGAGTTTGCTCACACCTGGGGTTCCATTCTGATTTTATTTCACATGGCATTTCAGAGGCTGTGTGGGAGTTTGGGCTCAATAGCTAGTGTAAAACCATCTAAAATATCATTCTCAGAATTGATAGTCCATCAACTGTTGGTCCAGAAGTTTCTTGTCTAGCTGTACAGCTGATGTCTGGGAGCAAGAAAGGGGGCTTATTCCAGAGCAAGTCATGTTCTGTATATCATCTACTCCATGCTTGGCAGTCAGTGCTGGCATTTTTGGGACATAGAATATATGGGTCAGAATCTGGTGGAGATTGAAGCTCTCATCTCTCTGACTCCAGCCTGGTTTGGCTCTTCACTGCTCAGTCTGTTGACATCAACACTTTGGGGGGATCTTTGCCTAGAGAGACCCTGTCTGGGTACTAACTCTTCCATGCCATGGATTCTTTTAGCCTGGGCACAGTATATCTACAAAACTCTGTTATTGATAGAAGTGTTTCATAATGCTTCATCATGGGAACATTCCCAAGAGCCTTTGCACCACACAAGTGTCTCACGATGATCCATCAAGGGAAAGAAAGAAAAGAGAACATAGCCAACGGCTTTCATCTCCCATCAGTCAAGGTTGTATTTATGGTATGTTAACTCCCTGGCACTTCTATATTCCCCTTGTAGGACTCGGAGACTGAAGGAGTCTTCCAGAGGCATCCACAGGAAATCCGCATGGTAGAAGGTGAGTACCCATGCTCCTATGAAGCTGTATCTGTGAGAGGTTCTCAGTCTCATCTGTGGTGGTTTGAATGTGATATGAGCCCCCAGTAGGCTCAAATGTTTGAACACTTGGTGTCCTGATGGTGTCATGTCACTGTTTGGAAAGGCTGTAGAAGCCTCACTGGAGGAAGTGAGTCACTGGAGCCAGGCCATGAGGCATCAGAGCCCAGCCCCACTTCCTGATGTCTCTCTTTCTCTGCTTCCCATGTGCAGATGCAGTGTGACCAGCTTGCCTCCTGCTCCTGCCATCACATGTTCCCTGCCTGTTGTCATTCTTTCCCCTATGATGGACTGTGTCCCTCTGCGACTATGAGCCAAAGCAAGTCCTTTCTTCCTCAAGTTACTTTTGTCATGCTATTTGACCACAACAAGAAGACATTAAGACTACTGTTGTGGTTTGAATGCTTTTCCACTCCCAAACTGATGAAATTGAGTTATCCCTGTAACGATATTAAGATGTGAGATCTTTAAGTAGTAATTAGGCTGCATGGATTGCATCCTGTGAGTAGGGCTGGTATTGTAGTAATTAAGCAAATTCAGCCTTTTTCTTCTGAAGCAGCAAGAAGATTTTCCCCAGAGGCCAGCAACTTGCTCCTGGATTCCCATCCTCCAGAACTATGAGAGATACACTTTGTCCTTCATACATCACTCAATCTCCAACATTCTGCTACAGAAGCACAAAATGGGCAAAGACACACATGCAAAATTGGTCACTGTAACAGTGGCTGATCCTTTTAGAAAAGGTGATGATCAGAAGTGGTGCTTAAGAAATATTTGGTCCACATGAGCTGAATCAATGATGATCTGCCATTGCCACAGGTCCCCGTCAGAGGCTCTGTTGTGGAGATAAACTCTGATGGAAAGCAACTTGGAAGGGGAAAGGGGTTGGTGTCATTTTATGCTTCCAAATGACGTTCTAATATCATGGAGGAAAGCCAAGGTAGGAACCTGAAGACAGGAACTGAAGCAGAGGCCCTGTAGAGACATTGCTTACTGGCTTGCTCTCCATGCCTCCCTTGCCCTGATTTCTTATATAACCCAGGACCACCTGCACAAGGTTAGGACTGTCCACATTGGGCTGAGTGTTCCCACATCAACCAACATTCAAGAGAATGTCTCACAGACATACCCACAGGCCAATCTGATGAAGGTAGCTCCTCACTTAAGGTTCCCTCTTTCCAGGTGACTCTAGCCTGTGTCTGACAAACACTAACCAGGCCACCACTATTACCATGACTCAGAGAGGTATCGGTTCACCACCAGTTCAAATCTGAAACTCTGAGCTTTGTGTTGGGGTCAAATGCAGGCCCTCCATGGGGCTTACATTTCTGATCTAGACAGTACCTGCATGGAACAAAGCCATCTTAATCACACTGATATATCTTGCTCCAAGACACATCCTAATTGCAAGCCCCACAGATGTGAAGGGGCCAGGGCTTGTGACAGCTGCCATCTGAAGCCCTTCTGAGACCAAGGACAGTTCCAGTAAGCTGATCTGGGCCCTGCTATTCTGAAAAGCTGTGCCAGACTTCCAGGAAGCACATTCAGTGCTTCTTGCTTTGAACAACATAGTCAAGAAATGCAATTAGCAGCTAAAAGCACGGATGTTGAGTCAGGTTGTCTTATCCCTGCGAGGCCATCAGTCAAGAAGCAGACGTAGGCATCCTTATACCATGCTGCTGACGGCTTTGTTTCTTAATGGAGTTGGCTTACCAGACCCCCATGGTGGGCACAGCACAAGCATTTAGCTCTGAAGACACGGATCAGAAACAGTAAAGGTACAACCCTCTCTCAGGAAATGGGTAGGGCATGGTGAGGTGTGGGATGGTGGAAAGCCATGCTGCACTGACAGATTATTTTTTGTTTGTGCCTTGATTTTCTCATTTGGAAAATGGGAGTAATGGTTACAAGTCCTTCTTGGGGTGGCTCTGAGGGTGAAATGAGAAAACATGTGTAGACTGAGCAAGTATCCAGGGCACACAGAACCCCCAGGATGGTTCAGTATTATGAGCTTTTACTCAGTTGGCTTATAGGTAGGATTATGACCCAGATACATGTTAAATGCAAAGTGTTCCAGTCCTGGCTCGGATCTCTCTAGTGTTAACGCGGTCATTTTCTACTCCAAAGCTGGAGATGGGGAAAATTAATTTGCTTAAGGCACCTGCCGCTTTAGCAAGTTTCTCAAGCAAGAAGGTGTTGTCTGCTCCCTCGACACAAGCAGAGCCACACAGTGGCATCCAGTCGGAATAACAGGGCCAAGAATAAAAAGTCACAGCTTGTGTGCATGCGTGTGCGTGTGCGTTGTATTCATACTTGCACAAGTACGTGGAGGTCAAAGGTCAAAATGACACATTCTACTCTACCACTCTCCACTTACTCACTGAGCCACCTCTTCAGCCTTAAATTATTTTTTATTTTGATTTACTTATTTAATTTTCCATGTGTTTTGCCTTCATGTATGTTCGTGCACTGGTACCTGCGAAGCAGGCTGCTCTTCAGTGCTCGGCTCATTGGAAACAATACAGCAAAGAAGTTGCTGCTATTTATCAAGTGCCTCCTCCAGACCAGGTACTGTGCTTGGTGGGTAAAGTGTTTGCCAAGCAAGCATGAGGGCAGGAGTTCAAATCCCTAGAACCAATGTGAAAAGCCACCACAGCAGCACGTGTCTGCAGTGCTACAGTAAGACAGACAGAATGAACCCCGGAAGTACACCAGTTGGCTAGCGAGGAATACAATCAGTGAATAATAAAGGGCCCTGCCTCAGAGGTAGAAAGTGAGGATAACACTGAAAGTTGTACACAGAGGGGGGAGGGGAAGGGGAAACTGAGGTTCATGAGGGCTGAGGCTTCTGTCCAAAGTCTCACAGGTAAGTAGCAGTGGAGACAGAACCCACTGTTTCCTCTTTCCCTCGCCCCTGATCTACTTCCCTAAGTGACCCATAACCCAGCGACTACAATAAGGTTGGATCTCAGTTAAGATGTTTTTAATCAAATTATTTTAGCTGCAGCCACCTAATCCAACAGGTCCATATGACTTAATACTGATGCTTCTGCTGGGTGCCTGCCTGCATCTTGCTTTATGCTGTGTTCTTGAAACATAGACCTGGGCTGACTTCACCCCTCAAGGACTTCAAACACAGAAATGTCTAACAGAGCGAGCGGGTGAGCATGTGGGGGACACGGGAAGGGAAAGGAGGGACTTTGAATGGCTATAGCTACAAAGGGGTGTGGCTGTAGGTGGGTGGGGGTGAGAAGGGTGGGGGTCCCGGCTGAGATCTGACCTTTCCAGGTGTGATAGCAATGATCTCACCCACATACTAAGTTTCCACAGAAGAGCCTCCCTTGAAGAGAGAAAGACTTCCTTTTTCAAGTTTGAAAACTTCTGTCTCGTGGAAGGAACAAAGCAAGAACAAGGGGCAGGCACCATCACCATCTGACAAAACAGGCTTTCTCATGAAAGTTGTGTTCTCTCAGAAGTTCAGAGACCAGCTCCTAAACACATTTCTGACGTGCTTTTCATCTCCAAGAGGACAATTAACCTTTGCAATTAGCTTCATCAACAGGAACTTCAGATCAAACATTTTGTTGCTTAGCAACAGGGTAGCAGCCCCCATTGGGATTGCTCCTTGGGGCTCATGAGGCTGTAGGGCTGGGGAAATACTAAACTGGACTCTCAGACCCTTCAAAGATCTTCGAATGGGCAACCTCCTCACCCAAGGCCCTGCTGTCAGGGACCCCATTCCACCTACAGCCACACCCGTTTGTAGCTATAGCCATGCAAAGTCCCTCCTTTCCCCTCCCCTGTGTCCCCCACATGCACACCCACTTGCTCTGTTAGACATTTCTGTGTTTGAAGTCCTTGAGAGGTGAAGTCAGCCCAGGTCTATGTGTCAGCCTCTCAAGGGAGACTGAGGCAGGGGGATACTGGAACCTCTAGTCATCTTCTGCAAACTCCTGAGCAAAGAGTCAGCTCGGCTTCATACAGGAGATGGGGCCTGCTGCATGCCTGTGCTGAGTCCCCTTCCTTCCCTCGGTGACTTGAGTTTGACTGTCTCCACAAGCCAATGTGTGGACACTTGGTCCCCTGGTAGCGGTTGATTTGAAGGGTTGTGGAACCTTTAGGAGGTGAGGCCTGGCTATGAAAATAGTTCACTGGGGATGGGCCTTTGAAGCTTTGCTTGTCTCTAATTTTAGCCTGCCTTCTCTGTTTCCTGTCCTCGCCATTTGAATAAGCCAAGGCAAGCTCCTGCGACCATGGATGGAGCAGACTCTGATACTATGCCTTCCCACTTCTGCTGAACTGAAATCTCTCTGAATCCACGTGTCCAAGGAAGCCTGCTTCTGCCAGGTGTTTGCTCACCATGTTATAAATGTAACAAATATACATGCCTATTTTCTCATTCCATACATTTTATTTTTAAATATAATATTTTTATTAATTCCTTGAGGATTTCATATGTGGGTACAATATGTTTTAATCATATTCATTCCCTACTCTCCTGGGCCCTCCCAGATTATCTTATTTTTAAAAAATAAACAAATAATCCAGTTGTACTCACAGTTATAGTACCATCCACTGGAACATGGTCTACTTATCAGGGGTCACACTCTTAAAGAAAGCTGGCTTTCCCTCTCCCAGAAGCCATCAACTGCCAAAAGCTCCCTATTCTATCTTTTAAACAGGAAGTGTGAGGCTCCAATTAAATCCCTTGCTCAAGTACTCCCACTAATGAGTGGTTCATGGAATCTGCTCTGTCTCACAAGGCCTTCATCATAGAGTGGTCAGCAGGCAACCCTCCTTCTCTGGGCCTGAGCTTCCCTGTTATGCTAGGCAAGTTCCTTGCCCATCAGCCATCAAATGTCAATAGTCCCTCAGCTAGGGGGTGGGACCTCATGACCCCTCCTCATTCGTGATTTTGGCCAGCTTGTTCTTGTGCAGGTCTTGTGCAAGCAGCCCCAGCGTTCATATGTGCAATTGTGGTATCATGTCCATAAAGCACTCCTTTCTGTAGTCGCCCACTACCTCTAGCTCTTACCAGTCTTATGTCTACCCTTCCTGGATGCTCCCTAGCCCTTGGAAGGAGAGGGTATTCCACTTAGGGCTGGACACTCCACTACTTTTAATTTTTGTTTTGATTTGTTTTTTTTTTTTACCTCATAGATATATTTATATATTTTATGTATCTGGATGTTTTCCCAGCATATATATACCCGAAGAGGTATATGAATGCTTGCCCGGAATGTATATAGGTACCAGGAGAGGTCAGAAAAGAGTATGAGATACCTCTGGAACTGGAGTTATGGTTAGTTATGTGCCACCATGGGAGTGCTGGAAAATAATCCAGGCCCTTTGCAAGAGCAATAATTGCTCTAAACCATTAAACAGTTTATTTGGCCCAGTTGTTAGTTAGTTAGTTAGTTAGTTAGTTAGTTAGTTAGTTAGTTGAGGCAGCATCTCACCATGCAGCTCTGACTGAAATGGAACTCACTATGTAGATCATACTGGCCTCAAATTCATAGAGATCTTCCTGCTTCTGCCTCCAAAGTGCTAGAATTAAGGTATGTGCTACCATATCCAGCCTCCAGTCTGTTGTTCTCTGTACCTATTTCTTACAAAAAGGCTTATCAACAGCATTCCATGTTAGACCAGCAGTACTCTATACTGTTTACATTTCCCGAGTCTCTTGGTTGCATCTAGAGACCACCAAACTCCACCATGCAGGTCTATGGAAGCACAAATTATATATACATCCAGAGATTCTTCCTAGAACATGCCTCCATTGTTGAGCTACATGTGACACTACCTCCCTGATTAAAGACACTGGAAAAACATATTTGAAATTTTGTCATGTCTCAGGTACTTGAAAAACAAAACTTGGGCTGAGGATGTAGCTCAGTTGGTAAAGTGCTTCCCTAGCATGCATGCAGGCATAGTAACATCTCCACAAGAACCCTCCTTCTGCCTTACATCAACATGAACACCCCACTGTTCAGCTCCTGGCTCTCCTGAGCTACTCAAGCAAGCTATGTTGTGTCTGGATTAATGCGCACTACTATGATCTCCTGCTGGGCTGTTCTTTGAAATACCTTTTTTAAAAAAATCAGATTAGTCTGATTTGAGCTGTTTTAGTACCAGCTGCAGAAAGCAACATGAGCTACTACTTTGAACAAACGCACACAGAGTCAACTCCTTCTCCACTATCTTTGACACTGAACAAGTGTTACATGTGTGCAAGGTGGCAGCTTCAGTATTGAAGATGATCTTTGGCATGTAAGGGCTGCCTACCACCACCACGGTTTTGTCACCTTGTTCAACCATCAGCTTGCCATCCACACTGGCATCTCTAATGTGCAAAAGTCTGCAATAAGAAACACACTTCAAAAGCGAGATAGTTACCCCATTGCCCAAAATCCCTCTTCCACATGTGCTCCAAGAAAATGGAAACACAGATCCACACAAATGCTTGTGTACACTTGGACCAGAGTGGTTCATAAGTGGGAGCCCAGATGGCCATCACTTATGAATGGATAAAAGAGCTTCCGGTCTATGGTAGCTCCTTAGCATTGCTATAGTAAATTAGGGAAAAAAACATCCTAGAAACTAAACATAAATGGATTCTCTTCTAGTTCTTGGGGCAGGAAGTCCCTAATTGGTGTCACTGGCTGAAGTCAAAATGGCATAGAAGCTATTATTTCTGGGGACTCTGATGGAAGACTATCTCCTTGGTCTTTGCAGCTCTGGGTGGCTGCTTGTGTTCTGTGTCTTGTGGCCCCATTCTCCATCTTAAAAGCATTCCACTCCAGTCTCCAATCTTTTGTCATGTCACCTTGTCATCTGTAGTTAAACATCCCTCTGCCTCCAGGTAAGGATGTTTGTGATTGTATTAGGGACCATCAGGATAATCAGATAATCTCAAAATCCCTTTAAATCATGTCTTTAAGATCTCTTTGACACATAAAGTAATGTACACAGATTACAGGTAAAGGGGCATGGAGATTCTTGGAAACCGTTATTCTGTCTAATCTGTAGTAGACTATCTAATCCAAAAAAAGGTGATATGCTAATGCAGACTACATTTGGTCAACCCTGAAACCTCTTGCAACAGAACATACCTAATAATCTCATCTACATGAACTGTCCAGGATGGGAAATCAAGGAAACAGGAAGTAGATTGATGAATGACAGGGAGTAGGAAGAGGGAGTGATGGCTAATATTGAACATTTTCCTTGGGTGGTGATCAAGCTGTTCTGAAACTATATAGTGATGAGTGTGCTTAAAATCACAGCTTGAGAGATGGCTCAGCAGTTAAGAGCAATTGCTGCTATTGCAGAGGCTCCAAGTTCAGTTTCCAGCACTCATATCAGGCAGCCCCATAATCACCCTTAACTGCAGCTCCAAGGGAATCTTCTGGCTTCCATGGGCATCTGAACTCACATGCATATGCCTACACAGAGACAGACAGATAAACAAGTAAATAATAAAATGAAATAAAATGTTGATATATAGCCCAATTAATTTGAATTATACATTTAAAAGTGATGAATATGTGATACATGAATTATAATTTAAGAAAGCAAACATTTTATTTTTAAAAAATGTATCAACCTCCAGTGTTTAGTCATCATTAGAGAAGCTTGTTCCAGCATCTGAGTGGGAGCAGATGCAGAAATACACAGCAAAACAAACATTTAGGTGGAGCTCAAAAACACCTGCAGAGCCAGGCAGTGGCCGCGCACGCCTTTAATCCCAGCACTTGGGAGGCAGAGGCAGGCGGATTTCTGAGTTCGAGGCCAGCCTGGTCTACAGAGTGAGTTCCAGGACAGCCAGGGCTACACAGAGAAACCCTGTCTTAAAAAACAAACAAACAAACAAACAAACAAAACACCTGCAGAAAAGGGAGAGAAAGGATTGTAGGTGCCAGAGAGGTTGAAGGCACCACAAGAACACAGCCTGTAGAATCAACTAAGGACTCATAGGGGCTCACAGAGACTGAAGCACCAATTATGTAGCCTGTTTGGATCTGCGATAGGGCCCCTGCATACATGCTATGGCTTTTTGTGGGACGCCTAACAGTGGAATGGGAGTGTCTCTGACGCTGTTGCCTGCTCTTGGGACCCTTTTCCTCCTATTGGGTTGCTTCATCCAGCCTTGATATGAAGGTCTGTGCCTAGTCTTATTGTACCTTGGTATGCCATATTTGGTTGATATCTCTGGGAAGCCTGTTCTTTTTTGAAGGGAAACAGATGAGCAATGGATATGAAGGACACAGAAGGTTGGGGAACTGGGAAGAGTGGAGGGAGGGAAAATTGCAGTCATGATGCACTGTATGAAAGAAAAATAAATAAAAAGGGAAAATGCATCATCAACCTCACCTAACATGGGAAAAATGGAAATATTCCCTTATAATCAGATTGCAATCCATAATCAAATAAAATACTTACCACCAAAATTTCCAACCAAATTGTAAGCTGGCTGCAGACAGGGTGTTACAGCTGAGGGTGGCCTTTGTCATCAGGCTACCTGAATTCAAGCCCTGCCTCAGCCTCTTAGTAGCACTTCTTGGTCTCAACTTTCTCACCTGCAATGTGGAGACAGTAACACTCACTCTTCCAAGTCATGAGAATTCAATGAAATTATCTCATTTTATAAACCCAATATTTAAAAACCATGTAGGAAATTTTTAATAAATACAAACTTCCTATTCTTTTATCCTCACTTAAAGGGAGAGAAGCCACATGATGCTGGGCAACCTAGAAAGGAGCCCAGCCATCCTCTGCATATCAGACTATCTAGGTTCAATGTACCAAATGCCTTGCTGAAGCTTATGAGAGCAGGCACATGGCTGGGGTGAATGACTGAGAAAGAGCTGGGAGCAACCTGGTGATCTTATGAGGTGCAATATGAGGGGGTGGTGAGGAGTGCAGTCACCAGTGCATGTACACTAGTTGGGCTGTAGGTAATATATAGGATGCAGAAGAGAGGACTGACAGAATAAGAAGAGTGAGAAAGGAAGACATTCCAGGTTAGAGCACAGACCCAGGACACACTGCACTTGGTCTCTGCAGGAGGAAACTTAGCTCAAATAAAGTTGTGCTGAGACACAGGAGACAGAATTTGCTTATCACACATCAGCTGACTAAGGCTTTTGTCGCACTCTATGCGTGTAGACACTGTGGGGAGGGCAGAAGCTTTACAAATACATACTTCCAGCAGCTTTCTTTCCCCTTAGCCCGTGACAAGCTGAGGAGCCAATGAGTGGGACCTATGAACATTGGTAGGCTTTGGGTAACAAGACCATCTCTCTGCATCCACTTCCTTCTTTTCTTGCTTTGTACACTCTCAAATTGTTCAGTTGTTCCTTCAGTGTCAATGGCTGCTGTGAGGATCACTCGGGGAACTACCTCTGCTGGGAACATATTCAGGAACCTGAGCATAAGCAAGGACATCCCCTGCTTCTTGGAAGTAATGGTATCAAGGGATGATCAGGAAGGGGCACTGATTCAGGTACTGCCATCACCAATCAAGGTAGGCATTCTCTCTCACGGGGATGCCAGCAAGCAAGCAGGGTTACCAAGAGAGATCAGCAGGCAGTCTTCTGTAGCAGTTCTAGCCACACTAAAATCCAGTATTGCTGGGTGGATTCAGGGTTGTTCACCAGTAGGAAGATCTAAGCTCTCCATACTTGCCAGTTTCTTCAGCTGTCAAGAGGCTACCCCAAGGCTTCCTCTGCTTTATGTTAGTTGCAGATATTTTGCCCTGGGTAGCTGGGGCTCAAGAACCACTGCAATCATTCCCATCCCTTCAGTTATCAAGCAACAGTTGCAGACACTTTCTGCTTGGAAGTGTACAGGGCTTGCCAGTAGTATCAGCTGGGTGTGGCACCATGACATGAATGAGCAGTCTGCTTAGAAAATTCACAAAGAGGTGTCTAGACCAATCATAGTCATGTGTTCTGGCCGGTTGGAGCTATTGGATTTGACCAACCATGGTCACTTGTGTAAGCCAATCATAGCCTTGCCTCTTAGAGCCAAACACATTCATTAAGGTTTGAATTTTGGACAAGTCATATGCTTGTCATGAGTCACCCTTCCACCAGAGGAAATGTTCAGATGGCCGAGTAGAAATAGTTCATCAAGACTTGTGGTTGTAACACTCCAGAATGAGCATCTCAGTCAGCCTGGCTAGGATCCAGAGCCATCAGCTGCAATCTGCAGTCTTCTGCATAACTATCTCAGAGTGTCCAGAGTGTTCCATATGGGTGGTGTTGATGAAGGTAATCTGACTTCTGGTAGACCAGAAGTCCTTTTGCTCACGGCAGCTCATGTGAGAAGAGAGAGTTCAATAGTTGCTAATTACAGATCCACACTGCTTTATCCCCAGGGTCTGGGCCTAATTGCATAAAATGAACTTCAGAAAAGTGCTTACAATAAACTTATAGAATTTATCATTAGCAAGAGCAGTGAGTTTAGCAGTGCTTTACACTGTGGGAAGGGAGAGGTGGGACCCTTAGTCTGCCTCTAGCTGAGTAGATTTGCCTTTTAGGCAGATCCCCGTAGCTCCAGTGTGGCTCAGAACATTAAAGTAACTATAATGAAAAGAAAACAAAGTAAGTCATGGTAGGATCTGAGCCAGGACTGAGTAAGAAAAAGTCTGTTTTGTCTTCATTGCCACCCAAAAACATCTGTACGGGCAGATTTGCAGGCAAGTGCACACCCCAGATTAGCCAGTGTTCTGTCCCTGTATCAAATACTCTATTAATCAGCTTATGGAGAGAAAAGGTTGAATCACCTCATAGTTTTGGAAGTCCAGTCAGATTTAAAAAAAAAAAAAAAAAAATCTGCTTTTAGGCATGTGGTGGGGAGCAGAGCAAAACCATCCCTTTTTGGAAGGGAAGCAAAGGAAGAAGAGCCTGGGAGGGGCTATGACTCCTCTCTTACTCTCAAGAGCCCACATTCTTCCCACTGAACATCTCATTTTAAAAAAAATTAATTATACTTACTTTGTGTGTATGTGTGACATTCACAAGTGCATACACACACAGATAGATAGATAGATAGATAGATAGATAGATAGATAGATAGATAGATAGATAGATGATAGATAGATAGAGATGAGATATAGAGATATAGAGATATAGAGATATAGAGATATAGAGATAGAGATATAGAGTTATGGAGATATGGAGATATGGAGATATGGAGATATAGAGATATAGAGATATAGAGATATAGAGATATGGAGATATAGAGATATGGAGATATAGAGATATGGAGATATAGAGATATAGAGATATGGAGATATAGAGATATAGAGATATGGAGATATAGAGATATAGATACAGATGCATATGCTCATGTGGAGGCCAGATGACAACTTCCAGGAGTCTGTTCTCTCCTTCTACTATCTGGGTACAAGGATTGAACTCAGACTGCTAAACTTGGTAAAAAGTTCCTATATCCACTAAGCCATCTTGCCTACCAAGCCCCACCTCTTGAAGCTTCCAGTACCTCTTAGGAGCAGCATGCCGAGGATCAAGTTTTATCACATGTGCCTTGGGACACATAAGCTACAAAATGCTTTTTCCAGGATACTGACATCCTGTACCCATAGGTGTGGGCTCCTGGGGAGTGTGAGGGTTTGTCATGCATCTACTTGACAGGGCTCTGACACCCAGCCACTTAGTCAAACACTAGGCTGTTGCTGCTATGAAGGTTTGTGGATGAGGCTCACATCTACTATCAGGTGGCCTCTGATCATAAAAGTTACCCTCGGCAACAAGGGTGTGCTTCATTTCATCAGTTGAACAGCTTAAAGGTGAAAACTAAATTTGTTGTTGAGGAAATCTGGTAATGTTTCTTTGCAGACATCTTCTTGATATAAAAGCCATGTGATTTGGTCCTGCTTGGCAGAGCCTTCCCTGGGCTCTGGACACTGTCAGGAATCTTGCCTGCTTTCAGGAACATTGTCACAACAGTGAGAAAGTCCCTCCAACTGTTTGTAGCCTTTTTCATGTTCTCTCCCTTCACTGCACCTTCATAGCTTGACTTGGGACTGTTAATAACTACCCTTAATTAGTGCTCACTAAGAGACAAATACTTTGTAAATACTGTTCAGCTTCATCTACCCATAACCACAGAAATTAAGTTTCATTAGCCTCATTTTGCAAATGCAGAAAGCAAGGTTCAGAAATAGAACCCAAAGCCACGCAGCCCTTCTCTGGCAGAACTGTGATGGGAACCTCCAGTGTCACATAACAAAATGTGACTATGCCCTGCATCATAAATAAAAACTAGGAAGGAATATCAAAAGCCTGACTCAGAAACTCCAAAAGTCTCAGAAGAAAAAAAGGGAAAAAAATAAACAAATCGTGGTTTCCTGAGACCAACAACCAGAATGCAAGGACTTATGCAAGCGAGAGAGCATCTGGGAGTATGTACCTGACACACTACTGTGACCACGCTTCCTCCTGCCTGGAGCCTAGCTAGATTTTTATCAAGATGCTTTACATTTTATTTAGATCTTTAAAATGCTAAACTGGCTTGAAGTCCTCAAATGTGTCCCCCCCAAATTCCAGGTAGTATTTTTATAGGAAGGAAAAACTTCCACAAAATAAATCCCATGGGCCTGAAATAGTGGTTTCCACTGTAAGGAGTAAAAATCCACCTCTCTCCCAGGAATGCTGTGGCCATAAAATTCAAACTGCATTCATGAGAGGAAGTCTGATTCATGAGAGGATTCATGAGAGGAAGTCAAAGAATGGATTGAAGGTGCATCCTGATGCCGGAATAGTTGAATATCATGCTTTGTTCTGTTCTAGTCCTGTTAGACTCCTGGGTAGCTCTGGCTCTGGGCAGTCTAGTGGTCCTGTCAGTAGCTGCAGTAAAAGGTCAGCTGGGGGTGAAAGTAAGGGTCCCTGGCTGGTGACCAATTCACGAATCTGTGTGGAGGTATGGTTTAGTAATGACTTTCTCTTCTCAAAGTTTACAGAGTAACAAGGTTGCATATCTGTGGTACCTTGTTTTGCTGCCTGTAACTGGCTTTCAAATACTTCAGCAGAAGGTTACAGAACTGATCTAGGTGCCCAACAGCAGAGGAATAGAGAAAGAAAGCTGGATATACATATATAAATTTTTTCAGTCATAAAGAAAAATCAAGTTACTGGTTTGTGCAGGGAAATGGGTGTAACCAGAAATGATCAAATTGAACCAGCATCAGGAGGACTTACTCTTACATCTATTTTCTGGGTTTTATATAGATCCACAAAATCACATATATATAAGAGACATGAAGTAGAAGCAAAACTGTCTTATGAGACAAAGGGGACTAACAGGGTGTGAGAGAGAGCAGGCAGCGGGTATATGGGAAGGTACAGGATTCATGTACAATATCTACTTATATGAAAATATCCTAATGAGATATGGTGCCACACATGATACATACAATCAACTGTAATAAAAAAATACTTCTGCAGAGAACCCCATCCTAAGGGAAGTTGCCTGCTTGAGAATGCATCAGTGAGCGGCTGTCCACCAATATGAGCACTTAGGAGATGCCCACAGGGGAAGAGATAGTGTGAGCCCTTCTGCTACTTACATGTCGGTCAGCAGCTGAGACCTGCAAAGTAGCATACAGCATGTAGGAAATCAGACTGACTGGGAGAACATTGCCCCTGAGGACCAGCATGGCAGATATGAGAAATGAGATTGCAATCCATTCAGGTTACTGTGACAAATGTCATAAGCTAAAGAGCTTACTGAAATTCATCTCCCTGTTCTTGGGGAAGTCTGATACTGATGCCCCAGGCAGATACAGAGCCTGGTGAGGACTCACTTCTTGATTCAGAGACATCAATGTTCTGTTTTCTCAAATGATAGAAAGGGAAGGAATCTTGGTGGAGACCCATTCATGAAGGTTCTGCCACCATGGTTTTGTCTCCCAACATGGCCACCCTCAAAGTTAGGATGTCAGCATTAACACACAGACCCTGAAATGAAAGATGCTCAGGAGATGTGGACTGATTGAAGGTACATCAGAGATGGTGAGTATGACTGAAGATACATCAGAGATGGTATGTATGTTTATCTATTCATCATTAAGAAGGATTCCCAGAAACCTATTTGCCTAAGGCGAGGATCCAGGTATGACCATTGGCTTAGGTGTCTGTTCTGGATGTATAATGTTGACATGTTTGGATGGGTTGTGTCTGCCTCAATGACTCTTTTATACCCTCTGTGGGTGGACAGAGCCAGGACTTCACCAAGCACATGGGGCATATGTGGGAGCCTGTGGGGTGGCCTGCTTTGTCAGCATGTGTAGTTGAGATAGAGCTGATATATGATTTCCTGTAAGCTGTCATGAGACTGTGGGGGAACCTCAGACTTCTCTGCCTTACTCTAGGCATCCTTGCTGGTCATCTGATTCATCATTCAGGTATCTAATTTCTTTTTATCTCCCCCTACTCCAGCCTGATCTCAGCCACAGAAAGGATTTCAGAACAGCTCCCAGTGAGAACTAATCTGACGAGGACTGATTATATTCTTAGTGGAGAAGCAATTTATTGCCAACCAAATTGTCAGTGCCAGAAGAATAAAGTTGATGCTAATTCTATTCTCTCAAGGTTCCAAACAACTTCCTGGAACCACTCTTGAGATTTAATGGACATTTAAGACAAGGCATGGTCTGGCCCTTTAGGGAAGATAACACAGTGTCTCAGAATATACTAGCCTATCTGTACAAGTTAGTTTTTCTCCAGGCATTCCCATCCCTGGAGACCCAGGTATGTCAGAGGTACCAAGATAGCTCAGCCCCAAATAATATGGTCCAACCCCCTCCTCATCCAGGACTGGTCATACAAAAGAGCTAGAAGAATAACTCTTTAATTCAACCCAGCAAACATGTATCCACTGTCTGGCAAAGGCAAGCCCTGTCTCTTCCTGGGAGTAAGCTGGCTCACAGCATGGTGAGATTGGGATCAAAAGGGCTAGGCACACAGAGGCAGCTCTGCATTTGAATGTGGAAACCTAGGGAGCAGGGGAAAAAGCACAGGAGGGACTCGCAGCATCACACAGCTCTAAGTGCTAATAGATGATCAGCCAGCAGTAATGCTCTACTGCTAGACTCCAGAGCCATGTGCAGACATCCCAGAAAATTCCACAGAAGGCCTTCATGGAGGTAAGAATTTGGACTCCACTGCAGACTGAATAGATACTAAGAGGGCCCAGAAACAGTGCTCTTGGATCCTCTGTCCTACCTCATTTCTTCTCTCTTCAGCTTTAGTGGCTCTTCGAGGACCCCAGAGTCTCTGGCACACTGTCTGGGTCTCAGAAAAGCCAATGTTTCAGCTCCTTCCTCTTGCCTAAGGGTAAAATAAATGACTACATTGCACCTGTGTGCAGAGCCCGACAGATCATGAGCTTGTTTCTCTCATACCTTCAATTGTTTTCTGCTATTGTATATGAGTTTTAAAAAAAATGAATCAAGAAACCAAGCAATGTGCCCAGGTCATCCTTCTGGAGCAGGGCAGAACCCACTCCCAGACTTGTCCTGGCGTCCTCGGAAACAGCAGAGTGATTTATTTCCTGGCCTTGAGTTCCAGTTTCACCATTCTCCAGCCTCAAGCCCAGCAACTATCTCCGTCTATTTGTCTGTCTGTCTGTCTGTCTGTCTGTCTATTTGTCCATCTGTCTATTTAACTCTTTCTCTGTGTGTCTGTCTCTGTATCTGTCTGTGTGTGTGTGTCTGTTTGTGTGCCTGTGTGTCTGTGTGATCTTTCCCTATGTCTCTCTCTTTCTCTCTGTGTCTCTCTGTGTCTCTCTGTATCTCTCTCTGTTTCTGTCTCTCTCAGTCTCTGCCTCTGTCTCTGTCTCTCTTTCTCTCTCTGCCTTGGTTTCCTCACCTGTAATAATGTTCGGTGTATGGTAAGTGCATCTCACATGTTAGGTGGCATCAGCATGAACCCTGACCCAGGATCTTGACAGGCCCCTCTGTTAGGACACTCAGTATCTCTGGGTGTCCTTAGAGAAGTTGTGTTGTCTCTGTTCCCAACACTGAGGCTGTCTCTTTCAGCAGTTGGAGCTCTGGCTGGGTGTATCTTCCCCATCCCCAAATGTGAGCTTCCTCTACTTCCCCTTTCATCTTCAGGCTGCTCCCCTGGGAGCCTACACCCCACATCCACACCTCAGGAGCTATCCTGCAGTACAAAAGCTGTTCTTTACAATATTCATTTTGATAGTTTTTAGCTATTCAGGACAAAAAGAATGGCTTGTCTCCTTTAAAAGCCCAGGCTGGGGTTTGAAAGGAGCTCTCTGGTGAGAAGCAGCTTTGGATCTGCCTCCCAGCCACAGCAAGGGGATTATCAGCAAAGAACCACACTGCATACTTAATTGCAAAACCATCCCCCAGGCCAAGCTGGTTTGAGCTGAGTGGTGGTTTGGACTCTAGTGTAACCATTGCTCTCAAGCTATGTAGCTTCTGCTGAGCACTTTGGGGCACAATAAAGAGGATCACCGGTGCAGTACCTTCTCAACACTCTAAAACAGCAGAGTTCTCCTACAAATGATCCCTAGCCTTGTAGCTTTGGACAGGGTCCTGGTTTTATTTCTATTGCTGTGGCAAAACACCCTGCCAAAACCAACTCAGGGGAGGAAAGGTTTTATTTGGATTATGATTCTAAGTTTCAGCCTACCACTGGGACTGGGGTGAAGGCAGGAATTCAAGCAGTTAGTCCCATCATACCCACAGTCAAGAGCAGGGCGAGATGAATGGACCCATATTCCTAGCCTGCTGCTACTGCTTTCTTCACCCTCATGCACCCCAGAGCCCAGCCCATGAAATGGGGTTGCCCACATTCAGATGGGATCTTCCCACCTCAAGTTATGATCAAGGCAATCCCCACAGACATGTCCACCGGCCTATTTGTTCTAGGCACTCTCCCAGTTGAGAATACCAGCTCAGACAATCCTAAGTTGACATTTAAAGCTAAGGAGCACAGAAACAAGCTCCTGAAGGAAGACACACAGGAAGGCGTGCTTCCTGCAGACCCCCAGCTAGCCAGATCACTGACTCTACCCAGGGGGACATAGCCTTTGCCTACCGGGGAAGTGACACTGAGTTTATCAAAGTCAAGCCCATCTGTGGATGGGTGAAGGGCTTGGAATGTGTTGCTGTGAAAGGAGCAAAGAGGAGCTCTGTCATTCCTAGGACCAGGTACATAGTGGAGATCAGGTAGAATTTAAGGGATGGATGTCCCTATGATTGATAATCCACTCGTTTCTGGATTGTGGAAATAATATTGGTGGGTTTAGGCAGGGTTGCAAGTGAGGTGTGACCAGCAGAAACCTAAATCGTTTGAGTGTCCTCCTCTCCAGCAGTGGGAAACTTTATCTCCAGCCTTTCAAGTAGAGATAGTCAAAGCTTAAATGGCTCAGCAGCCCCTGCTGATATGTATCAGTGAACTGAAGCTTGCCAGAGTCCCAGTAGAACACCCAAGTTAAGCAATGAAGGAGGATATCTTTCAAGGGCAGGTGTCCTGGGAGTGTTCAAGAGTATTCTAAATACAGTGGGAAATGAACTGGATCATACAGCTAGTGCTTACTCCATGCTGTCAAAGTACTAAAAGAAAACAGCTAAAGGCCCCTCAAAAGCAAACCTTACTATACCTCAAGGCTAGAAGCCCCAGTGGGAAAAGCCAGCTCTAATATGGGGTTCCCCAGCTGCAGCCAGTATTTTAGGCATGACAGCAATCTCCTTTCCAGGTTCCTTGGCTCTGGTTTTTGTTCATGCAAACATCATCTTGAGAAATGCCTTCAAAACCACTGGTCAATGTCCTTCTCATTACTCCCAATGGCTCCCCACTGACTTCAAGATAGATTAAAAATTCCTCTACACAGATCACAAGGCCAGGCTTCCAGCCCCCATCACAAGACCCTAGCCAACATTTTCTGCAGAATGAAGATTGCTGGCTGGGGAGATGGAAAATGGCTGCAGCACAATCATGAGAACATGAGTTTGGCTTCTCAGCACCCATGTGAGAAGCTGATCATAGATACATGTGCTTGTAAGCCAGTGCTGGGGAGCAGAAATGGATGAATCCTGGGGGCTCTTGGGTCAGCAAGTATAGATGAAATGGTGAGCTCCAGATTCAGTGGAAGACCCTGAATCAAAAGATAAGAAGAAGAAGGAAGAAGGAAAGGAAGGAAGGAAGAAAGGAAGTAAGGGAGGGATGGAGGGAGGGAGGAAGGGAGGGAGGAAGGAAGGGAGGAAGGAAGGAAAAGGGAAGAAAGGAAGGAAGAGGAAAAAGAAAAGAGAACAGAAAAGATAAGACAAGGCAAAGTGAAAAGCAATTAAGCAAGACAATTTGATGTCAACCTCTGGCTAGATACATATATGCACACACTCACATAAACACACAATCAATCAATCAATCAATCAATCAATGTCATTGATCAACTAGCTTGGCTTTCTCCAATGTCATTTAAACATTCCAGCTAACTCCTTGACCCTTGACCAAGGAGGGGAAGAGACCTCTCTTTTAAGCATCCCCAAGCAACTTCCTGACACCTCTGTCCTTTGGTTCTACAGCATCCTTGGGAGTAGATCTCTTGTCACTCCCTGACTAGAAGGACAGATCTTCTCTGCCATGGAATAGGGATTGTTCTTATCAAGGTACAGTCAGTGCTGAGGTAGAGACAAGATGGATGGTAAATAATGTTCTGACCAGTGGGTGAATTTGTTAGCATACTCTAGACCAGTGGCTTCCAAAATTAAAGTGTTCTGTGCCATCCAGTTGTTCCCACTGGACCATGTGGCAGGATACAGAGACAACTACAGGCTAGTGAGAATGATGTTCTCTAATGAAGGAAAGCCAGCCTTGGAGGACACTTCTCACCAGAGCCTAAGCAAAGTTTCCTTGTACTCTTGAGTCTTGCAGGTTTCCCCAAACAAATCAGAGGTTAAGAGAAGGAAGTCTGTCTGGAAGGAAGACACCAGAACTGTGGAAGTAGAAGGTAAAGGGACAAGGTCCTTATTCTTTCCAGAGAATGGAGCATTGTCCTACGCATAGAATAAGACTATCTCCTTCCCATGAGGAAGAAGCCCATGATGGTAACACAGGCTTCCTGTTTTCCTTGTCCTTTGGAATCTGACCGCCTCACTCCATACCCTGTCCACTGGGTGTGCCTGTGTCTGTAAAGATGGTTCTCAGCCCTCTAGCACAGGTCTCTCTTCTAACCTTTGCTGGTGTCCTGTGAGCTAGCTCCAAGCAGCCACCTGATGAGGGGCGGCAGAGAGTGGATATGTACCCATCCACCCTACTTTCTAGTGACAGTCCCAAGACAATGGCCACACCATTTCTAGAGTGTTTCCAGAGCACCAACTGCAGTAGTCCACAATGATAACTCAGTCACTGATATTCACCTTATTGATTTTTCTCCTTAAATATCAACTGATAGGGGATGAGGGAAATAGGTGGGATACTTTTAATATTCTAGATTATAGAAAGGATCTGCACATATGTGGTATTAATAACTTAGCATGTCCACATTCTTAATCACTTGTTGGTTCTGAGCCAACCTTCAGGCCAGAAATTTCCCAGCTCGAGAAATTGTTCTAGTTTCATTTTTTTTCTGTGATGAAACAAAAAGCAACTAGGGAAGAAAGGAGTTTATTTCAGCCTACTATTATAGACAATAGTCTATCACTGTGCAAGGACTGATAACTATAGAGGCATAGAAATTATAAGTCTCAGAAATGTGGCTGACCATCCTACCAGAGGGGCAAGACTGAGTTCCAGGATGACCTCTCCAAACTATACATCTACCTTCCTCACCTATAAGCTTCCTGGTTGGAAATGAGAAAAAAGTAAGTTTTTTAAAGAGTGTTAACCACTTCCTTCTTACATCAATGGCTCCCTGAATAAAGTACAGCTTACCTGTTCAGTTCCTGTCTTTGCTCACTGTTATTGGTGATGACCAATAACATGAGTGCTGGCATTCCAGCTACACAACTCTCCCCACTTCTGCCTTCATTTTCACTTCCCAAATAAGCACATATTGTCTTCTGAGAATGTCCTTATATATGCGGGTATGTTGACTCTTACAATCTTTTCTTCATTGGAGCCTCCCATAGGACTATGACCCTGTATGAACAAGAAGTGTATCAAGGCCAAGGCCAGCTCTGTGCCTCAGTTTCCCCATCTTTAAAATGGAAAAGTATCCAACCCCATTTCATATAACTGTGGCTAAGGTTAGATTGAGAAATGAATGTGAAATTCCCTGTGAACTCACATTTTGGCTGATCCTCAACTCTATCCTATAATTATGACTATTGCTTGTTCTCATTGGCCAGAGCCTATATGTCTGTATTAGGCATTCTAACCATTGCTTTTGATTCAAACTACTACTTACGCATCCTGTAACCCCTGCTTGGCAGCAGCTGACCAATTCCTATGAATAGCAGAATCATAATGCCAAGCTCTAAGGAGAACCTTGGGTGGGGAACACCTTGTTTCTTCAACTCTGCCCTAACTGGGTTGTGCCAAGGAAGAATGTGTCTAAGGATAGACACCTAACTCAGCCTTCAAGCTGATCTATTCGATTTCAAACTTGTAAGCACAGAACAGATTGTACAAACATACCACAAGGCTGGCTTCCAGGACCAGCCTGTTGCTAGGAAGCCTAGGATTTCGCTCCGTAAGTTGAAGTGAAGGTAAAGGACTACATAGTCTCGTCCATCCATCCACACTAAGGTCCTGTGCAGACTTCTGTTAATGAATCAGAGGACTGCATGAATGGGTGCTCTCTCCCTGAGATAGAAGAGCTTAGGTTCTGGTGATTCAAGCCCTGACAAATCTTAGAAGACTGGAAAAAAACAACCTGGGAACAGGCCAACAGCCTCTTGAGGGTAGACACAGCAGAGATACTCAAAAGCAGCTGAATACTCACAATAGGATAAGAAGATGAGCCAAATCCTTGATCTATTTGCATATTCATTATCAACTTTAAGAAGTTTAAGTGAAGTTCACCCATCACAGAAATCTGTGGTGACTGTCAGCAAATGATAAGATTCTCAAGTTCTGAGCTTTGCTGTGGATTTAAGGCAACTGGGAATCTTTCCTAAAAGATATTCAACATGAAAAAGAGACTCTACCTTAGGTTAGCTGATGGATGCCCTTTACCCTGCACCTATCAGCTCAGCTCTGCCTCCAAACTGCATAAAATGCCCTTCCTGTTAAATCACCCCAACCATGGCCTTTAGGCTAGCACAAAGCACCCAGATTAAGCTAATCACCAGAGGATAAAGGACTGGGGCCAGTGTTAGATGCCTGTCATGGGGTCAAGAGGGAACTTTGACTGGCTGTGGTTTGATCCACACAAGAGAGGAAGGTGGGAGAGACTGCACTGTCTCCAGGAGAAGAAAACAGGAAGAGGAGGATTAACATTAACACTTCTTGTCTGTAGCCCTTTGGTTACAAATTCTGGAAAGTTCTGTGGGCTTTCTATTAAAGAGTGGGTATTTGATATACAATCTCAGCTGGACAGCAAAGCAGCTCCTCCTGCCTGCCACCTCCTCAGGTTTTTCTACCTTCTGTTGGATCTCTCCAGAACAGCCCCCTCCCTAGACATCCTTCTCACCTAGACAATGGAAGAAGCAAAGCTCTTCCTACTCATGATTATTACCACATTGCAGGGATGCCACCTTGTCTCTATAGTAACAAGAACCCTTACACTGAGAGGAGGGTGGAAAGAAGACAAAGGAGGCAAGAAAACCCTGTATCACCACTCACACCTCAGGGCCTTGCACACAAATGCTCACATCCATTTCTCACAACTATCTTCAAGTAAAGCATCATCGTCACATTCTACAGTTGGAGAAACCGAGGACCAGAAGTGGGTAGTGAACTATGTACGCAAGGTAAGAGTGATTATGTTGGAGCCCAGAACCAAGATTTGTCTCATGCTGAAACTCACAGCCTTTCCCCTCGAATAATGGTTGAGCAGACCCTAACAATCTGTTGTTCTGTGTATGACGGGGTGTGATGAACTCTGAAAAATTTGGCTATTCCTGGTAAATAGAAGAACCTGACTCACAAGAGAGAAACCTAAGTGAAAGAGCTCAGACACAAGAGATGCTTGGAGCTAACGCAGTTACCCAGGCTCTCAGGCTGACGCAGGGTGGTAGTAGGCAGCCCAGAGCCCTGGGGGCAAGGCCCAGGTCTAGGCAGGCTGTGGCAGGACACCCATCTAAACCATGCCAACTTGGTCCAGGATAAGGCCTGTGGTTGGTAGAAGAATGGCACTTTCCCAACCCTCAGAACCCAGGGCAAGAATGTTACTGTAAATGCATATAAATTGAAGATTTGCTATAATTTGAATATTTTTCCTCTTCAAAATTCATGTTGAGGATCAATCCCTAATGTGACAGGGTTAAGAGGTGTAGCCTGTAGAAGAAAATGATGGTTCTGCTTTAGAAGGAGCTTGGTGGAGACTGTTATCTTAGGGAAGAAGCAGGAAGGTGAGAGAGCATCCACCCTGGGGTATGGGGCTTCTCATACATTGGACTTCCTAGCCTTCCAAGACTGTAAGACATATGTATAAACAGAATCTTGTGTATCTCAGGCAGGCTCACAATTCACTATGTAGCCAAGGATGATCTTGAGTGCCTGACTGTCTTGTGTCTATCTCCAGAGTGCATATACTACCACATCCTGTTTATGCAGTGCTAAGGATTGCACCCAAGACTGTGAATGCTAGGCAAGCACTATCAATTGAGCTATACCTCTGGCCCTAAGTAACAAATTTATGATGCTTATTAGTAGCCCAAGTCTTTGGTGTTTTGTGATGGTGCTCTCACAAGACAGATCTCAAGATGAGAACATCCTATCTTCCTGGCTGGGCCCAATGTCTGATAAGTATTGTGGAAGAAAAGGAGATGGCAGGGAGGCCCCGTATAGAGGAGAAGAAGTTCACATTGATGGCAGATATCTGAGTAATGAGCCCACTAGCCCAAGAGGCCCAAGGATCACCGAGGAAAGTCAGCACGTTAGAGTCCTCTCCCTTCAAGTTTCAGAAGGAACCAGTTTTACCAAAGCTTTGAATTCAACTTCCAACCTCCATGAAAAACCTCTGTTATTTTAACACACATGCACCAAGTTTATGGGAATTGTTAAAGCAGCTCCAGAAAAATGGACATGAGCCCTATTCCTGGTTAGCTTAGGAGCTCACACCAAAAAACTGTAGCAATCCTGTACTTTGGGTCTGATTCAGAGACCAGGCCTTCTCCAGATATTGATTACTGACCACAGAAGCTGAGGGACCTCCCCTCCACTGGGGGCGTTTGTTCTAAAAGTCCCAGTTAGAATAGTTTTAGCATCTTAACCAAGGAGAAGTAAGGCTGGACACACAGGTAAAGTCCCAAAGGTGTGTGGGATGTCTGTGATTTGGTGTATGGTATGTGCAGGAACCTCATTAGATCCTGTCTCCAAGAATCAATTATACATTTGAGGTGTGGAGAGATAGGGTAGGGAGATGGCTAAGTCAGCAAACTACTGGCTGTACAAGCACCTCAGCACCATGTAAAAGTCAGACATGGCGGCTTATACTTGTTATCCCATCACTAGGAAGGCGGAGACAGGAGGACCCATGGAGCTCATTGGCCAGCTAATCTGAATAAATCAGTGAGCCCCAGGGTCACTGAAAAAGAGAAAAAAAGAAAAAAGGGTAAAGGGTAAAGGAGCTAGAGAGATGGCTCAGTGGTTAAAAGCACTGGCTGATCTTATAGAGGACCAGAGTTCAGGTCCCATATAGTGCCTCACAAACATCTGCAAGTCTAGTTTCAGGAGATCCAACACTCTCTCTCCTTAGCTTGAGCAGGCACATATCTGGTGCATAGACATACATGCAACCAAACCACACATACAATAAAATAAAATGCATCTTTAAAAATAAAATGGAAAAAGACTGAGGAAGACACATGATCTCAGCCTCTGGCCTCCACATGCATGTGCATTCTCATGTGCCCACACACGTGAGCACCTACCTCTAGAGACACACAAAGACACACACACAGAGTGAGTTATGTAAAGGCCAGATAGTCATGATCCTGGTTTCTAGGTTGGATTAAGCTTTCTGACAGAGAATTAAGGGTCTCCCTTTATCTTCTTACTCCACAGTATCCCAGCTAGGCACCCTGCTGGCTCTTGAGGGCCCATGTCAATAACTGTTCCTTGTAGCACCTTGGAGTCTGAAGAGCAGTGAACATGGTGCCTGTTGGTTCCAGAGAAAGCTGAGATCCTGGGAATGCTGAGTCCCAAACCTCAAAATGTAGAATCACAAATCAGATGTGGAGCCTAGAATTTAGAATAAGGTAAAAACAGGGTTAGAGACAGCAGGGTAAAGCATGAGCTGCTGGAGCCCCTGTGCTTGCCCTAATGCTGATATCCTGGGGCTGAGGTTTCCCTTTGTAGGAGGAGAGCCTCCAGGCACCTGACTAAAGGAGAGAGGCAGTCGATTTTAAGTCCCAGGATCTCTATCTACCTATCAGAGAGACCTATATTCAACTAGATGAGTTAGCCTCTCTTTGCTTAGATAACCAAAGACTCTTGGTTCCACTGGTGAGGACACTTGTCTCTGAGGTTAGGAGAGTCGAGGAGCAGCTTGGGGTGGAGGGACATAGATTGGTAGCAATGAATGCCTTAGATTTGAAGGTTATTTTTCTAAGACCCAAACACTTGTGGGCTAAGAGGTTGAAGGCTTGTTCCAGGCAGTAGCACTCAGGAGCATTGGCATCAAGCCCAGGACAATACAATTAGTGCCTAAATTGATGGTTAGATACCAGGGAACAATGTTCCCAAAAAAGCAAGGCTTAGTTTAACCACCTAGTTCTCCTTAGCTTGAGCAGCCTCTGAAGAAATTCCTATGCTCTGGGCTCTAGAGTTACCACCAACTAAAAGCAAATCAAGAGATGAAACCACTCTAAGGCATGCCCAATGTCTGTGAATGGATCCGAGAAGTGAGCAGTAGTAGACCTTGCTCAGAGCAAAGGGCATTGGGAGTCAGACACCCACAGTGCTGGAGCCAGTTTTCAGCAATAGAAGAGGTAGGTGACTTTCATGTGCCCTTCTGAGGGTATCACCATGGACTGCAAGGAATAGCAATTGCATACTCTCCCTGGGTAGCTGACTTAACCCTGTAGGCTCATTAACTTCAAATACAAAATTGAATAGAACAGTAAAAATATATACATTAATAACACCATCTCATTAATATGTTGGAAAGGTCTGATGCAAATTGAAAAGTGGCATCCGGAAACTCTTTGATAAATGGTTGTGTGGAACTTAAGATTCCATTTGGAAGCTCACTGTCAGATAGGTGATGCGTGGGGTGTCTGCAGAGGGCTCCTCCTTCCCTGGTTATGCAGACACATCCTAGGAAATGGCTTGTGAAATGACATCAACATGCAGATGTGACTTGCACCCATCAAATTGTTGATTCTTTCCTTTCCTATCCAAAGTGAGCCAAAGGAAAGGGGGATGGAGCCTCACCTAGTCCTTCTGGGACAGTTCGAGGATGCTTCTTCTCTATACTGTCATCAGTAGTGTGCACCAAACACTGTGAACACACTTGTAGTGGGAATTTTGGGTTCTTTAAAAAACACAGAAATGTCATAGGACTATGAATTTGTTTTAATCCCAGGTGCGGGATACAGGGCTGCTTCATACTATCCACAGCTGCTAACTATGATTTGCCTTGCGCTCTGGCTGGGGCGTAATTTTGCCAGCTGCAGAAAGTTCTTTGCAAGTGTGTGACATTTGAGATTCTGGGGACTTTTAAGAGGATATATGAATGCTAGAACCCCAACAGAAGGGGTTGATTGGCCAGTTGGTGGTTGGATGCTGTCGGTTTTTAGTGTTGGTTGTTGTTTGTCAAGGTTTGTCAATTGTTCATGTGCAAAGAGATGAGAAGAAATTGGATATCCTGCTGAGTAAAGATCAAACCTGCCCCAAGGAACTCAAATGTCTCTAATCAGCAAGAAGTAAGTCTAATGATATTGATGCACCCTTTCCCCTTTAGCCTTCTTTATCTCCTACCTAGTGTTGGGGGGTTGGAAGGGATAAGGGTGAGAAGGGTGATAGAAATAGAAACCTATAGAGTAACCAAAAGCCCAGCTATACATGCTCCTGCTTTCTCACCTGAATTTCACATCTAAGAATTGAATTCAAAGATTGGCTAAGTGGATGTGAGCCTCCCTGCTGCACAGTCACCAAAACTTTTCATAATTCAAAGGAAAGAAAAAGATTAAGGAAAACATCACTGGAGAGACATCTCAGTGACTAAGAGCACCTACTGCTCTTGCATAAGACCCAAATTCCTTCCCAGGGCCCACATAGCAGTTCACAACTATCTGTAACTCCAGTTCTAGGGTATCTGATACCCTCTCCTGGCCTCCATGGAAACCAGGCACGCACGTGCGCACACACACACACACACACACACACACACACACACACACACGTTCACATACATGCATGCACAGAGAACATTCATACACATACAACAACATTGCATCTTCACTAGAGAGATGGCAAAATCATCTCTACAGCAGATGGTCATGTGATTTAGATGATGCCTGGACCTTTGGACTATAACAGGAGAACCTGGGGTTAGTCCATATGTAGGAGTTTAAGAAAATAAGGGACATGGGTTACTTAGCACAACAAAGCAAGAGGAACTCTGAAGTAGTCCCATGACCACAGTGAGAGTTTTGGACAACATGGCACAGCTCAAAGAGAGCAGATGGAAGAACATCTGGGGAAGAAAAACACCATAAAATCTGATAAGAAAGCCTAGCAGTGGACTCGGGTTCCTTCCAGTCTGTCTGGGCTGGAGTACAGAGCAGACCTTGGGCGCAAGCTCCACAGCCAGTCCCACAACTTACAGAGAAAGCCACACTCCCAGGTGACCTAACAAGCCCAGGATACCAGGATCCCAGAATCACAGGATCACAGAGTCACCTTAATTCTGAGGAGTTCTGACGCAACCAGGATCACAGGAAGGACAGGCTCCAGTCAGATTTAGCAAGGGCA
>NW_022196904.1:100257494-100257686 GCF_008632895.1 Mastomys coucha | reverse complement strand
ATCCTAATCGATTGAAATTCAATAATATGAGGAATTGGAAATTTGTTGATTGTCATCCAATGCTCTCTATAATTTGGTAATTATAGGAATAGGTCCAATATTGTACAATCTATATATACTTTCAGCTTGTGACAGTGTCTGGCTGTGTACAACATAAGGGTCTTGAAATCTTGCTTCTCCTATCTCAGCCTC
>NW_022196904.1:100238611-100256553 GCF_008632895.1 Mastomys coucha | reverse complement strand
CTATAAATTTTAAGGAATATGACAAAAAAGATATTGTAGGTATTGAAGGGGGGGGTCTCTGGGAGGAGTAGTGGTACAAAAGGGTAACAAGAATGTGATTCAATTATATTTAATTGAAATATGTTTTTAAATGTTAACAAGTTCAGATAAATTGAAATCATGTAACTTTTCTCATCATAATGCAATAAAAGTTTTTTTTGAAAAAAAAAAAAAAAAAGAAGGCCTAGCAGCAAGCAGGCCTAGAGACAAAAATAACGGTGCCTGTGCTGGTCAGGATGAGAAATGTCCCCCATAGACTCTGGCATTTGAATACTTGATCCCCAGATGGTGGCACTGTTGGGGAAGGTTTGGGTGGTGCAGTCCTTTTTGTTTGTTAGTTTGTTTTTTGTTTTGTTTTGTTTTTTGAGACAGGATTTCTCTGTATAGCCCTGGCTATCCTGGAACTCACTCTGTAGACCAGGCTGGCCTCAAACTTAGAAATCCTCCTGTCTCTGCCTCTCGAGTGCTGGGATTAAAGTCTTGCTGGAGGAAATTTGTCCCTAGAGCTGGGCTTTGAGATTAAAAGCCTCACATCACTTCCATTTTGCTCTCTGCTTCATGCTTGCAGTCAGAAGATGGAGCTCTCAGCTCTCTGTTCTCATCACCAAGCCAGCCATTTACACCATCCCATCCACCTCCTGCCATGCCACCCTGCTCCTCTGAAACCAGAAGCCCAAATAATTTTTTTTGTTTTATAAGTTGTCTTGGTCATTTTGGTGATCTAAATAAGAATGGCCCCCTAAGACTCATGTGTTTGAATGCTTGGCCCATAGGGATTGGTACTATTAGGAGGTGTGGTCTTGTTGGAGGAAGTGTGTCACTGTGGTGGGCTTTGGAGTCTCATATGTTCAAGCTAGACCTTAGTGTGGCAGTCACTTCTGCCTGAGGATCAAGATGTAGAACTCTCAGCTCTTTCTCCAGCACCATCTCTGCCTTCATGTTGCCATGCTTCCCGCCATGATGACAATGAACTAACCCTCTGAACCTGTTAGCCAGCCTCAGTTAAATGTTGTCCTTTAGAAGAGTTGCCTTGGTCATGGTGTCTCTTCACAGCAATAGAACCCTAACTGAGATAGATGGTCATGGTGTTTTACCGCAGCAACAGAAAAGTAACACAGCACCCAGTCTTCCCCTTCCCATGTGCTTTAATTTTTAAGAACTCCCCTCTGGCCCCCCAACTCTTTAATAATGGCTGTTACACAGCAAACTTGTATGAACTGTCTGCTGGGAAATCAAAGAGGAGTTTCTTACTCCAGGCTGAAAAGGAGGGAAAGTGAAGGTCTTGGAAGATCTAACAGGAAGGTGGGGAAATGGAGAGAGGAAATTACACAGAGACCAAAGCAAGAGTTTTGGGGGAGTTGGGGGAAGGCCATTAGTAAGAGACCAAGAAATTGGAAATGTCCCCATCAGGAAATCATTTTAATTTGATCCACAAATTTCACACACACACACACACACACACACACACAAAAAAAACCAAACGAACAAACAACAAAAACAAACAAACAAAAAAACAAAACCCTCACTTCCAGCCTTGCAGGCCTTGTACCATGGTGCTGCAGGCCTTGGGCTTCACAGCCTTAGCCAAGCACAACTGCAGTTATATACATGGCAGAGACTGTTTTGCTGCACAGCTCACACTAACCTCCTGCAGCCATATACTGCCCTATGAGAGTTGCCCTCATTCACATAGAGGTATCAGCACATAGATACGCACACCCTAGTCAAACAAGGAATTCTCTGGGATGGAGATCACCAGAGTCAAAGGCCTTACCTTGTTAGACAAGACCTTTTATTAATGATTATTACATTTATTGTACTGTATGTAGGTGGATATGGTTGTAGTGGTAGGTTTGCACATGCCATAGCATACATGTGGAGATCAGAGGTCAACTTCTGGAGCCGGTCTCTTTCTGCCTGCCATGTGGGAGCTGGTGACTGAGCTCAGGTCCTCAGATTTCCTGGCAAGCACCTTTATTTGCTGAGCCATTGTGCTGGACTACTTCAGGATATAATCTCTTTTAAAATAGTTTTTAATTTTAATTAAAATATAATTATATCATTTCCCCCTCTTGGCCTGTGTTACTGTCTACTGCTACCATGCAGTAAATAAGTTTTCTTCTCCTACATGGTTTAATGGGTGAACTGAGTCACCATCTGTGTTAGTTAGGGTTTTACTGATGTGAACAGACACCATGACCAAGAAAACTCTTATAAAGGACAACAGGTTCAGAGGTTCAGTTCATTACCATCAAGGCAGGAACATGGCAGCATCCAGGCAGCCATGTGCGGGAGGAGCTGAGAGTTCTACATCTTCCTCTGAAGACTAGCAGAGTACTGACTTCCAGGCAGCTAGGATGAGGGTCTTAAAGCACACACACATAGTGACACACCTATTCCAACAAGGCTACTTGCTGGGCCAAGCATATACAAACCATCACACCATCTCTTACAGTACTAGCCAGCTCATCACATAATCACAAAGTAGAAGACACTCTCAGCTTACCATGCCATATACCAGGATGGTGCTGAGAGTCCCAGGATGCAGATGCCAAGTGAACCTGGAAGCAACCACAGCCAAGTTTCTATCCCCAGTGGTTATCTATGAGTGATGAGACTGCACGTTAGGCCAGCTTGCTTTCTTTCTTTTCTATGGTTATATCTTCTGATCAGGCCTGTAATACAGCAGTTCTCAACCTGTGGGTCGTGACCCCTTTGGGGGTCAGTTGACCTTTTCACAGGGGTCTCATATCAGATTTTACATTATGATTCATAACAGTAGTAAAATTACAGTTATGAAGTAGCAATGAAAATAATTTTATGATTGGGTCTCACAACATGAAGAATGGTATTGAAGTGTCGCCACAGCATTAGAGAGGTTGAGACCCACTGCTATGGTCAATTTGTACAATCAGCTGTCCAGATCTAGATTTCCACAACCTTAAGCTCAACCAAATAGCCAAGATGTTAGGAAAAAAATTCTATCTATACTGAACTTGTATAAACATTTTTCTTGTCTTTATTCCCCTAACAACACAGTCTAACACCTTTGTTCATGGTGTTTAAAATGTATTGGATACTGCAAGTGACCTGCAGCCAATTTAAAGACTATAAAAGTGGGTGGGGTCTATGGCAATGCTGTACATTCCATGTAAGGGGCTTGAGCAACCTGTAGATTTTAATATCCAGAGTGGAGGGGAATCTACAAAGCAAGCCCCATAGGATCTGAATGACAGCTGCATCTTTTGTAAAAATGTGAAGTCAAACTAGCTAAATAAATCCCCGCGTTTGCTAGCACACCTGCAGAGAAGCCAGACACTTGAGATAAGCGAGCTTTGTCTCACATTGTTTTCTCTCCAGACAGAAGAAAAGCAAGCAATCCCCAGCTCAGGCTCTTGTCCCAACCTGCACAGGACAAGCAGTAGAAAGGGTTGCTGGGTAAAATCCCGGGGCTAGGTTCCTAACCCCCACCAGCACCATCACTCCCTGTAATGAGGCTTTGCCAACAAAGCTTCTGAAAAAGACCCTGAAGCTCCCATCCGGGGCAAGTCAGAGGAGAGACATCACTAATTTCTGTCCCCACCCTCCTCATGACATTTTCAGACACCTTAAAGAAGATATTCACTCAGAAAGGGGACAGTTTCCGGCTGGGGAGATGGCTTACTCAATAAACTGATAGCCAAAAAAAAAAAAAAAAAAAAAAATGTGAAGACCTGAGCTGGATCCTCAGGACCCAAGCATGGTCACATGTATTTGTAATCACAGCACTGGGGAGGTGGAGAAAGGCAGATTCTCCAGGCTCAGTGAACAATCAGCCTAGCTGAATCAGTGAGGCCCCAGGCCAGTGAGTGACCTTGTTGCAGAAAGCAAGATGGATAGCCCATGAGCTATAATACCAGAAGTTGACCTCTGGCTTCTACACACATATACACATATTAGTCAGGATTCTCTAAAGGAAAAGAACTGATATAATGAATATATATACTCATATATATACACATACACACATATCTTTACATGGTAAAGAAAAGAAGGCACAAATATTGCCTAATGTATGTGTGTATCTGCACAAACATTTTTAACAAAAAAAAAGAACAGAAATACTCAGGTTAATTACAATAATAACTTTTGCAACTGGTTCATGTGGCCTTAGATGATATTGTCTTCATTCTTGAAGGGTCTAGGCCTGTTGTCATGCAGCCTGTATTAGCTTACTGAAGTGTCCCATTGACTTTAATCACAGAAGAATCACAGAAGAGATGCCCTAAAGGATCCCCTGCACTCCAAACACTATCTTCTTTACCTACATTGTGGAGAAGCAATCCAATTTCTCCCTAGTAGTCTGGATCAATCACCTCTACTAACACCGTTATTCCTTTCTTAGCCTGCTGTCTTGATCCAATCAGTAAAATTCTTCACAGGCATGTGTAGCTGCTTGGAGTTTAGTTGATTCCAGATATAATCAAGTTGGCAAACAAGATTAGCCATCTCACATGTGTACATGCACGCACACACACACACACACACACACACACACACACACACACACACGCTACATGACTCTTGCTGAGAATAAATGACCATGTCTCTTCAGCAAGTTACCAGGCAGCCTTTTCCTTTCAGAGAACTGAAGAGCCACCATTTCTGAGTTGGAGCTGTGGCTCATTTCTGATAGAAGATGCCTTCCTTTGAGCTCTCTCTGACCTCCTGAATCTTGGCAGAGAGCTGCCCTCCTATGGTGATGACTCCCATATTAATTTAAGTCTTTTCCAGATATACTTACTAATTAAAATCTGAAACCATTTTTATCCCTTTAATTAAGATACAAGATGAGAAGTGTAATTTAATTCGGTCCATTGAAAATAGCACCATTATTAGCTCCACAACTTGCTTCCATTAAAGATGACTGTGTTAAACAATGTTCTTTGTTCTCCCCAGTTCAGTTGAGCTTTGGCATATGCACTGGGTCCTGACACTGCTGTGGGCATTTTGACAACTGTAACCCTACTTAAAAGGCCCTGAATCAAAGCCGGAGGCATCACAGACATCTGCACTAGGATCTTTTTTCAGCACTGGGACCATGCCTTGTTTGGATACCTCAAAGAGCTGAGTACATATTGTTTATAAACACTTTCAGTGGAGTGAAGATATAGCTAGAACCAGGACAAACAAGAGTCAACCAAAAGTGAGAGAATGGGCAGGTTGCTGCTGAAGGAAAGTAAATAGAAAGTGGTCATATACTAATGTAGAACACGGCGGTCATGTCCTAATGTACATGGCAGTGGAGAGATGACTCAGCAGTTTAGAGCACTGGTTGCTCTTCTGGAACTCTGCCCCTAGCTGAGAGAGCTACAAAAGTTCACAAACCAAAGACGCACAGCACAGTGTGCTTCACTGAAGCCATTTCCCAAAACCCTTTATTCTATACACTTACTTGTGTATTACTCCAGACCCAATGTTTATAGGAGTCCAGTCCAGTGTGTGTGTGCAGGGTGGTAAGTAAACTAGTGCTGGAGGGTCGGAAGATCATATCTAAACATGATAGAGATGCTACCATTCTATCCTACATTCTTTGAATGGAATTCTCCACAAAACAAAACTAAGCTATAAAGAGGAATTCCTTTCTGCCTCGGACAGGTCAGTTAGATCTGAAGACTGAAAGGCATTCCTGTGGTCACACAGCTTGTGACTGAAGAGCAGGTCCTCCAACACCCTTCACCACCCTCTCTTCTCTACTCCGTGTCTAGCCACCAGAGTTCCATCATGGCATACTGGAAGTCAGGTCAAGGATATTGCATCCTGCTTGCAATATATAGTTGATCACTTCTTTTGCGTTAGCAATGAACACTGTGGAAGTTTAATCCTGTCTCTAAAACACAAGCAAAAGAATTTGTAGTTGAGTCTCCGTTTTAGGGCCTCAGTTTCTAAAACTGCACATGAAGAAGAAGGGGGCAGTTGTGTATAGTGTTCGATTCTCCAGGAATAAAGATGTCAGGGAAGTAGGTGGCTTCTCTTGGCTGCAACCTCCCTGCATTCATGTGAGAGAAAAGGCTTCCTTGAACCCAAAGCTCTCCACTTGCAAACATTCAGTGTCTGAAAAAGATACTGACACACACACATGAACATACACACACACACACACACACACACACACACGTGCACATGGACACGTATATACACACACACAAATAACAAGAGAAAAATAAACCACTGTTATATGAGTCTGTGTGTGTGTTCCTTGCATCTGTTGGAATCATAGAATTCTCTTAGACACTTAGAGACACAGAGGTGTCTGGCTCACTTATCCCAGGGTAAAACTGTTGGTACCTTGGGCCTCATAAGCGCTTTGCACACACACCTCCTAAGCTCATCCAGGACCTAGTTATTGAATAGCTACTGTGTGCCAATCACTGTGCTGGGCTCTGGACAATTGAGAGAAAGGAGTAGCTAAATCTCTCAAGCTTTCTTTCACACACTCTGCTCCAATGCTTTTCTCCCAGCACTGTTCCTTACACTGTCTGTGCCCTAGGTGTTCCTGGAAAGAACCTACCTTCTTTCCTCCCCTTTTTGTTTACTGGCCCTTCTCCATGGCCAAGATGCCTCTAGGAAGATGCAGCGGACTTCTATTCTATTTTATATTTCAACTTCCTTTTCTTTTAGCATAAAACCAATCAAAACCTCCCAAACTCAAACAAAGCTGCTGTCTTTAGACCTATATAAAGTGTATTCTCTCTACCACATATACTTATATGCTCAGTCGCTTGTCTCCCCTTTCTCTTTTCTTCCTTGCCTTCCCCGATTCCTTCTTCCTCGCCCTCTCTCATCTTCTTCTTTTTCCAGTCTCTCATCCAGGCTTCTTACTCATTCATTCACTCACTTTTCATTTATTAATCAGTTGCTATGGGGTAGACATTGAACTAGGTACCAGGAACACTGAAATGAATGAATATAGGTCCAGAGCTGTCTGAGCCCCCACAGTCTCATGGGGGCAGTGAAGACCTTTATAAATGTTTATAAGAGTGGGAAGGGAGCAGTCCCAGGGAAATGACACAGTTTTGAGTAGTGTGTGGGAAGTTAGCATTGACAATCTGACATTTGAACTAAATTTTGAAGATAAAGAAAAGGGGGGAAAGGCCACCCGGAGGAAATGACTTGGTGGCTTAAAATAACAGGACATAAATGAAAAAGCAAATGTCAAAAGCCCAGTGTGATGATTTTTTTTCAATAAAGGCTATGAGGGAAACCGGATGTCCATATGCAGAAGGGTCAGACTAGATTGCAAGTCTCTCACCACACACATACTCACACACACACACACACATACACACACACACACACACACACTCACACTCACACTCACACTCACACATACACACACCAATTCCAAATGGATTGTGGACTGAGGACTAAGCCCTGAGACTATGCAAGCCAGCAGAAACCAAAGGAAATGTTGGAGAATGTCAGTGTGTGGGGGTGGGAGAATGCATTTCTTAGGTAAAACTTGCCTAGAACAGGGAACTAAACACTGAGCCTGAACAGAGTGGGGAAAACACCATGGAAGAGGCTGTCTGAAGCTCCCTGCCTGACAAGGGACTTAAGTCAGAGCCTGCAAGAAACAAAGAGAAATTCTGGCAGCTAAACACCAAACGATCAGATTTGTAAAACAGGCACATGAGATAAATAGACTTTCCTCACTTTTCCTCTAAGGAAAACACAAAAATAGCCAAGAAATTGATGGGGAAAGCATTGCTAATTGGGAAAATGCAAATTGAAGCCGTGAGAAGATGCCATATCAGCCCCGCCAGCAGGGATGTGATCAAGAAGATAAAAACAGTAAACAGTAGCAAGGATGTGAGAGGGGGACCACAGCTCCCTTGATGCAAATGTGCATTAGTACAGCCAGGACTGAGAACAGCATGGGATGATTCTCCTCCAAACACTCGCCATAGAACGACCATATGATCCAGCAATCTGACTCCAAAGTGTATTTAGAAAGAAATGGTAATGAAAGCATTAGAGATGCATACACTCTTTTATTTACTGCAGAACTGGTTTGCAGCAGCCAGCATATGTCATCATATCAGCCCAAATGTCCATCAGTGAAAGAACAGATAAAGAAAATGTGGTATAGGCACACAATGGAATATTATTCATCCATTTACTGTAGTGTGGGTGGGAACTGCAAAACACGCTAAATTCAGTAAGCTAGGCAAACATCATACACATACACATACACTCATACACAGCCGCTAAAAAGATTGATTCTATAGAGAAGAGAATAGAGCTTATCAAAGATTGGGAAGGGCAGGCAGGAATGAGGGTGGCTGCAATGGAGGAAGGGAAGGATTAGGGAAAGGATATAGTCAGATCCCAGGAAATCTAGCAAGTGTGTCCCATAGCACTTGCACTGTGGGGTGACTAGAGTTAACAGTGATTCTGTGTGCATTTCAAAATAGCTAGAGGACAGGACTTTGAAATTTCTCAACACACATAAAATAGGTAAGTGTTTAAGGCAATAGACATGACAATTGTTTTGATCATCACACATTATCAAATATATCAAAATATCACACCAGACTCCACAAATATGTACAATTATTATCTGTTAATTGATATAACAATAATGTTTAAATAAAAAAATATGTGTTAAAAAAAAACTTTATGCTCAGTATGGTGGTACACACCTTTAATCCCAGTCTCAGTACTTAGGAGCTCTGTGAGTTTGAGACCAGTCTAGTCTTCATTGCACATTCCAGAACATTATGTAATTTTGTAGTTCTAGCCAGAACTACATAATGAGATCCTGTCTCAAAACAAAATCACAGTTAAATCTCAGTAAGATTAGAGTAAAGGAGGCTGGAGAGATGGTTCAGTGGTTAAGAGCACTGACTGCTCAGTCATGATTATGGGGGTTTAAGTCTTAGCACCCACATTGAACAATTTACAAACCCCTGTAACTTCAGCTCCAAGGGATCTGATGCACCTTTCTGGTCTCCACGACCCCTGCATGCATATGCATATACACACATTAAAAAAAATCAGAGAGATATATGAGAAAATCATACCATAAGACTAAAAAGAGACCTGCTGAGTTGGAGAATCCAAGCATCACACTGAGATCTAGAATCTGTTGCCTGGAAACCATCAGAAGCCACAGGAGAGGAAGCAGCAGTTTTTAGTTTTTAGGTTCTGGCTGCAGAGAACAGGCACAGGGTTAGTCAGGGCTGAACAGTGAACCAAGTGAGAGACAAAGTCCACTGAGGGTGGAAAGAAAAGAGGAGAGAGGATGGTGTGAGGAGGATGTAGTTTTTAAGATGTCTGCCTCAACAAAGCTGAAATAAATAAATGCTTCTTGGGCTGTAGCCAATGAGTTTGTTGAGGCTTGCTTGGATCTACTGGGAGTTTCAATACCAGCCTGGCCAGCCCACAGTCAGTGAGTCCCTCAGGAAACATGCTGGCTTCTACACCAAAGGCCCACTGAGGCACCTTAGGTGCCCAGCTGTAAGGCTGTCCCACTGGCCTAGAACTAATGTCCTGGCCAGTCAGAAAATAATCTGCAGTCCTCCCCTACCTGAGTTACAGGTTCCACATGCACAAGCATCGCTGGAAGATAGCATCAGATGAAAAAAAACCACATTTACTCTTTCTCTCAATTTCACACCTCTAAGATCCAAGATTGTATTTTCATCAGCAAGTAGTCCTCTTCTTAATTCCATCTTATTCCATCGATATTGAACGATTCTCATTGCTCAAATATAAAAGATTACTCCCAATTGACAAGTATCTTCAGAGCAAAGGAAACTTGATTTTTCGTTTGAAGGAAAAAAGCTATCAAGAGCTTTTCAAAATGGTAATGAGAAGAAGATGAAATGTGTCCCACCCCGACTGTGGCTGTGACAATGATCTGTTCAGACAGGATCGCATTGTTTTTTCTCACTAGTTTTGTTAGGTGAGTTCATGCTTACTCTTGCACAGGTGGGAAAACTGAGACACAACGAGTTTAGGCTATTTTCCCAATGTCATTCCACTGCTGGCATATAGAGCCAGGCTTTGAATCAAAGATCCTTTTTGTTCCACCCATGACACCATGTTAGAGTGGCAGTGTTAAGGGGAATAGATGTTGTGTTTGAACAAGAAACGCCTCCCCACCCCCTTAGGTCTCACATGTTTGAACACTTGATTCCTAACTGGTAATACTGTGAAGGTTATGGAACCTTTTGGAAATAAGGCCAGAAGGAAGGACATCATTGAGGGGGAGGGCTTTGAGACTTTATTGGCTGACTGCACTTCCTGGTCTACTTCCTATGTGAGGATGAAATGTAATTACTATTTCCTGAATGTCACACTGACCTCAACACTCCTGCTGCCAAACCCTCCCTGCCATGATGAACTGCACCCCCTCTTAACCATAAGGTAAAACAAATCCTTTCTTCTTCAACTTGCTCTTTGTCTGGGTATTTTTTCATAGCAGAAAAATAGATAGATAGATAGATAGATAGATAGATAGATAGATAGATAGATAGATAGGAAAGAAGGAAGGAAAGAAGGAAGGAAGGAAGGGAGGAAGGAAGGAAGGGAGGAAGGAAGGAAGGGAGGAAGGAAGGAAGGAAGGAAGGAAGGAAGAGAAAAAGAGAGAGAAAGAACACACCAGATAAATAATGCCCTCAGACAGGCCTGACAGACACTGAATGTTGGACAGGGAAGACTTCTATCTTCAGCCTCCTGGATAGTCCATGTGGCTCAAGTGAGCAGGCTTTATCTCTCAAATGATAGTGATGGGTCACATTAGTCTACTGTCTCACACTTCTCACCCAAGCAAGGAAAGAAAGACTTACTAACAAACTAATCAAGTTTTACCTACAGCATTCCTGCTTCATTTGATATTGATATTGGCATATTCCTGTGTGTCACAAATATGCACCAGAGTCTGAAGCAAGAGTTTTCAATGTGGCTTATCGCTCCACTGGTATGTTCTTTACTGTTTCCTTTACACAACTCAAGTAAGTAATCTTTGGGGGCTTTGGGGGAGAGGTACTTCATTCTAGCATGTGTGTTAGTTAGCATTCTGCTATTGTGACCAAATGGTTGAGATCGTCAACTGAAAAAGAAGAAAGGTTTGTTTTAGTCCATGGCTTCCAAAGTTTCAATCCATAGTCATTTGACCTTGTTGCCAGGGGCTATAGTGGCACAGAACATTATGGCAAGAAGGTATGTCTGAGGAAATCTGTCTTTATTTTTGGTGTGTGTGTGTGTAGACATGCATGGGTCACAGCACATATGTGGAGGGCAGAGGACAATGTTATATATAAGCCAGGGTCTCTTACTCTTTTTGCAACTATATATATAGCAGACTAGCTGGCCTGTGAGCATCCAGGGATTCTCCCTCTCCACCTCCTAATTACCTGTAGGAGCATGGAGATTACAGATTCACACAGACACATCTGGATTTATGTAAGTTCTGGGGATTCAAATGTAGGCCCTCTCATTTGTATGGCAAGTGCTTTATCCACTGAGCCATCTTTCCAGCTTGAGATTTGTCCATTTGGTGGTTAGAAGTAGAGTGTTACAAGGAGATAGGAATGGATCAATTTGAATTCTTCTACATGCTAACTGCCAGTTGAGCCAGCACCATTTGTTGAAAATGCTGTCTTTTTTCCACTGGATGGTTTTAGCTCCTTTGTCAAAGATCAAGTGACCATAGGTGTGTGGGTTCATTTCTGGGTTTTCAGTTTTATTCCATTGATCCACCTGCCTGTCACTGTACCAATACCATGCAGTTTTTATCCCAATTGCTCAAATCAAAAAGACCCTGATATTCTACCTCACACCAGTCAGAATGGTTAAGATCAAAAACTCAGGTGACAGCAGATGCTGGTGAGGTTGTGGAAAAAGAAGAACAAACCTTCATTGCTGGTGGGATTACAAGCTGGTACAACTACTCTGGAAATCAGTTTGGCAGTTCCTCTGGAAATTGGACATTGGACCTGAGGACCCAGCTATACCACTCCTTGGCATATACCCAGAAAATGCTCCAACATGTAATAAGGGCACATGCTCCACTATGTTCATAGCAGCCTTACTTATAATAGCCAGAAGCTGGAAATAACCCAGATGTACCTCAGCAGAGGAACGGATACAGCAAATGTGGTACATTTACACATTGGAGTACTACTCAGTGATTAAAAGCAATGAATTCATGAAATTCTTAGGCAAATGGATGGAACTAGAAAATATCATCCTGAGTGAGGTAACCCAATCACAAAAGAACACACATGGTATGTACTCACTGATAAGTAGATATTAGCCCAGAAGCTCAGAATACCCAAAGTACAATCAACAAACAAAAAGAAACTCAAGAAGAAAGAAGACCAAAGTGTGGATACTTCGATTCTTCTTAGAAGGGGGAACAAAATACCGATGTGTACTGACTGGTTTTGTATGCCAACTTGACACAGGCTGGAGTTATCACAGAGAAGGGAGCTTAAGTTGGGGAAGTGCGTCCATGAGATCCAACTGTGGGGCATTTTCTCAAATTAGTGATCAAGGGGGTAGGCCCCCTTGTGGGTGGTGCCATCTCTGGGCTGGAAGTCTTGGGCTCTATAAGAGAGCAGGCTGAGTAAGCCAGGGGAAGCAAGCCAGTAAGGAACATCCCTCGATGGCTTCTGCATCAACTCCTGCTTCCTGACCTGCTTGAGTTCCAGTCCTGACTTCCTTTGGTGATAAACAGCAATGTGGAAGTAAGCTAAATAAACCCTTCCCTCCCCAACTTGCTTCTTGGTCATGATGTTTGTGCAGGAATAGAAACCCTGACTAAGACATCATGGAAGGAGTTGCAGAGACAAACTATGGAGCAGAGACTGAAGGAAGGACAATCCAGAGACTGCTCCACCTGGGAATCCTTCCCATATACAATCACCAAAACCAGACACTATTGTGGATGCCAGCAAGTGCTGGCTGACAGGAGCCTGATATAGCTGTCTCCTGAGAGGCTCTGCCAGTGCTCAACTAATACAGAAATAGAAGCTCACAGCCATCCATCCATTGGACTGAGCACAGGGTCCCAAATGAAGGAGCTAGAGAAAGGACCCAAGGAGCTGAAGGGTTTGCAGCCCCTTAGGAGGAACAACAATATGAACTAACTAGCAACCTCAGAGCTCCCAGGGACTAAACCACCATCCAAAGAGTACACATGGTGGGACTCATGGCTTCAGCTACATATGTAGCAGAGGATGGCCTAGTTGGTCATCAATTGGAGGAGAGGCCCTTGGTCCTGTGAAGGTTCCTGTGAAGGCCCCAGTATAGGGGAATGCCAGGGCCAGTAAGTAGGATGGAATGGGTTGGTGAGTAGAGGGAGAGGGGAGGGAACAGGGGTTTTTTCAGAGAGGTAACCAGGAAAGGAGATATCATTTGAAATGTAAATAAAGAAAATATCTAATAAAACAAATTGAAGAAGAAAGAAGAGGATGAGGAGGTGGAGGAGGAGGAGGAGGAGAAGGAGGAGAAGAAGAAGAAGAAGAAGAAGAAGAAGAAGAAGAAGAAGAAGAAGAAGAAGAAGAAGAAGAAGAAGAAAAAGAAGAAGTAGAAGGCTAGAGCCACAATAGTACTTTCAAGAACATATCCACAATGACCTAAAATCCCCCCACTAGGCTCCACCTTTTAAATGTTCCTCTAGGCACCTCCACCTGCATTCACTGTAGATCAGCTCACCCTGTCTCCCAGAAGGACAGCTCTAACTAGGGATACAGATAAGACCCCTGTCCCAACCCCTAGACCAGCTGGGACCCCACAGAGCCCAGAAACTTAGGCTCTGTCTCACCCTCTCAGAACCCTATCTCCCTTTTGGTCTGAATCTCCATCTGCACTTTCTGTGGATCAGCACACCCTCACTCACACCCCACAGCCCTGTGTATTTCCCAGGAGGACTGCTCCAACCAGGGGCACAAAAGATTGGCTCAAACCAGAGACAGAGCTCTGCCTACCTCCAGAAGGCCTACTCCAATTCAGGACACCCAGGCCAGCTAATAGCAGAGACAACCAGATGGTGAAAGGCAAGCTCAAGAACATAATCAACAGAAGCCAATTTAATATGACACTATCAGCATCCTACTACACCATCATCCTACTACAACAAACCCTGGACATCCTAACATCTGAGCAAAATTCTGACCTTATATACCATTTCATGAAAATAATAGAGGCCCTTAAAGAGTATATAAATAATTTTCTTAAAGAAATACAGGAAAATACAGTCAAACAATTAGAAGCCCTTAAAAAGGAAAACAAATCCCTTAAAGAAATGCAGGAAAATATAGTCAAACAGGTGAATAAAATGAACAAAATGGTCCAAGACCTAAAAATGAAATTGAACCAATAAACCAAGCAAAAGTGGAGGCAACCCTGGAGATGGAAAACCTAGAAAGGAGAACAGGAACTACAGATGCAAGTGTCACCAACAGAATACAAGAGATTGGAGGGGTAGACAATACCATAAGAGGGGTAGACAATACCATAGAAGATATTGACATATCAGTCAAACAAAATACCAAGTGTAAGAAGTTACTAACCCAAAACATCCAGAAATTTTGGGACAGAATGAAAAGAACAAGCCTAAGAATAAGAGAAATAGAAGAGGGTGAAGATTCCCAATTCAAAGGGCAAGAAAACATATTCAACAAAATCACAGAAGAAAATTCCCCTAACCTAAAAAAAGAGATGGCTATAAACATACAAAAAGGCTATAAAATGCCAAATAGATTTGGACAGAAAAGAAAATCTTCCCACCACATAATAATCAAAACAATAAATGTACAGAACAAAAAAATATTAAAAACAACAAGGGAAAAAGGCCAAGCAACATATATAAAGGCAGGCCTATCAGAATTACACCTGACTTCTCACCAGAGACTCTAAAAGCCAGAAGACTCTGGACAGATATTTTGCAGACCCTAAGAGACCACAGATACCATCCAGACTACTATACCCAGCAAAACTCTCAATCACCACAAATGGAGAAAGCAAGATATTCTATAACAAAACCAAATTTAAACACTATCTGTCTACTAATCTAGCCTGACAGAGGATAGTTAAAGGAAATTGTCAAAACAAGGAGAGTAACTACACCCAAAAAACACAAGAAATTAATCATCTCACAACAAACCCAAAAGAAAAGAATGACACACACATAGTACCACCTTCAACAACAAAAACAGGAACTAACAAGCATTGGTCATTAGTATCTCTCAACATCAGTGGACTCAATTCATCAATAAAATGACAAAAGATAACAGACTGGATACATAAACAACATCCATCATTCTGCATCCATACAAGAAACATACCTAAGCAACAAAGACAGACATTATCTAAGAGTAAAGGACTGGAAAAAGGTTTCCAAGCAAACAGTCCCAAGAAACAAGCTAGAGTAATAGCCATTCTGGTATCTAATAAAATAGATTTTCAATCAAAAATAATCAAAAGAGGTGGGAAAGGACATTTCATACTCATCAAAGGAAAATCTTCCAAGAGGAGGTCTCAATTCTGAACAACTATGCCCCAAATACAGCAACACCCATATTCATAAAAGAAACCTTACTAAAGCTCAAAACACACATTGAACCCCACACAATAACAGTGGGAGACTTCAATACCCCACTCTTACTAATGGACAGATCACTGAAACAGAAACTAAACAGAGACATACTGAAACTAATTGAAGTTATGAACCAAATGAATTTAACAGATAGGTACCTATGGAACAGTTCACCCCAAAACAAAAGAGTATACCTTCTTCTCAGCACCTCACAGAACTTTCTCCAAAATTGACCATATAATTGAACAAAAACACAGCCTCAACAGATACAAGAAGAATGAAATAACCCCTTATATTCTATCAGATCACCATGGACTAAGGCTGAACATCAACAACAGAAACAACAGAAATTCCACATACTCATGGAAACTGAACAACTCTCTGCTCAATGATAACTTGGTCAGGGAAGAAAGAAAGAAAGAAAGAAAGAGAGAAAGAAAGAGAGAGAGAGAGAGAGAGAGAGAGAGAGAGAGAGAGAAATTAAAGACTTTGTAAAATTTAATGAAAATGAAAATACAACATACCTAAACTTATGGGACAGTTGAAAGCATGTTAAGAGGAAAATTCATGGCACTAAAGGCCTTCATAAGGAAATTGGAGAGATGTCATACTAGCAACTTAACAGCATATCTGAAAACTTTGGAACAAAAAGAAGCATACACACCCAAGAGGGGTAGACAGCAGGAAATAGTCAAACATGGGGCTGAAATCAACCAATTAGAAACAAAGAGAACAACAAAAGAATCAACAAAACCAAGAGCTGGCTCTTTGAGAAAATCAGGAAGATAGACAAACCCTTATACAACCTCACTAAAAGGCACACAGACAGTATCCAAATTAACAAAATCATACATGAAAAGGGAGGCATAACAACAGAAACTGAGGAAATTAAAAAAATCATCAGGTTTTACTATAAAAATCTATACTTCACAAAACTGGAAAATCTAAACAAAAATGGCTAATTTTCTACACAGTTACTGCACATCAATGTTGAATGAAGACCAGGTAAGATATCTAAACAGTTCCATAACCCCTAAGAAAATAGAAGCAGTCAATAAAAATCTTTCAACCAAACAAAGCCAAGGGCCATATGGTTTTAGTGCAGAATTCTAGCAGACTTTCAAAGAAGAGCTAATACCAATACTCCTTAAACTATTCCATAAACTAGAAATAAAAGGAACACTACCTAATCCATTTTATGAGGCCACAATTACCCTGATACCTAAACCACACAAAGACCTAACAAAGAACGAGAACCTCAGATCAATTTTACTTATGAACATTGGCACAAAAATACTAAATAAAATTCTTGGAAACCAAATCCAAGAACACATCAAAACCATTATTCACTATAATCAAGTAGGCTTCATTCCAGGGATGCAGGGATGGTTCAATATATGAAAATCTATCAACGTATCAACTATATACACAAACTCAAAGAAAAAAATCACATGATCATCTCATTAGATGCTGAAAAAGCCTTCGACAAAATCTAACACACCTTCACGTTAAAAGTCTTGGACAGATCAGGAATTCAAGACACATACCTAGATATAATAAAAGCAATATACAGCAAGCCAATAGCCAATATCAAATTAAATGGACAGAAACTTGGATCAATCTCACTAAAATCATGGACAAGACAAGGCTGCTCACCCTCTCCCTATCTATTCAATATACTGCTTGAAGTCCTATTTAGAGCAATAAGACAACAAAAGGAAATGAGGTGGACATAAATTGGAAAAGAAGTCCAGGTATCACCATTCACAGATGATATGATAGTATACATAAGTGATCCCCCCCCCCAAAAGCCTACCAGAGAACTCCTATAGCTGATGAGCAACTTTAGCAAAGTGGCTAGATATAAAATTAACTCAAAGAAATAAGTAGCCCTCCTTTATATAAATGATAAGTCATCTAAGAAAGAAATTAGGGAAAAAACATTCTTCACAATAGCCACAAATAATATATCTTGGAGTAACTCTATATAACCAAGCAAGTGAAAGATCTGTTGACAAGAATTTCAAGACCCTGAAGAAAGAAATTGAAGAAGACCTCAGAAGATGGAAAGATCTCCTATGTTCATGGATCAGTAGGTAGTAAAAATGGTCACCTGAATAAGCAATCTACAAATTCAATGCAATTCCCATCAAAATTCCAACACAACCTTTTAACAGACATTAAAAGAGTTTTGTATAGAAAAAAGAAAAAAACCCAAGATATCTAAAGCAATCCTGTACAATAAAAGAACTTCTGGAAGAATCATTGTCCCTGATCTCAAGCTGTGCTACAGAGCAATAGTGATTTAAAAAAA
>NW_022196904.1:100211334-100238567 GCF_008632895.1 Mastomys coucha | reverse complement strand
AAAAAAAAAAAAAAGAAAACAAAAAACAAACAAACAAACAAACAAAAATAAAAAAAACCTACATGGTATTGATATAGAGACAGGTCAATCAATGGAATAGAATCAAAGATCCAGAACAAAACCTGCATACCAATGGACACTTGATTATTGACAAAGAAGCTAAAACCATACAGTGAGAAAAAAAGAAAAAATCCTCAACAAATGGTGGTGGTCTAACTAGATGTCTACATTTAGAAGATTGCAAATTGGCTGGGCAGTGGTGGCACACACCTTTAATCCCAGCACTTGGAAGGCAGAGACAGGCAGATTTCTGAGTTCGAGGCCAACCTGGTCTACAGAGTGAGTTCCAGGACAGCCAGGGCTATACAGAGAAACCTTGCCTCGAAAAAAAAAGAATGCAAATTAATACATACTTATCACCCTACCCCAAACTCAAGTTTAAGTCAACCAAGGACCTCAACATAAAACCAGAAACACTGAATCTAATAGAAGAGAAAGTGGGAAATAGTTTTGAATGCATTGACATAATTTTTTCTGAAAAAAAACACAAATGGCTCAGGCTCTAAGATCAACAATTGATAAAAGGGACCTCTTGAAACTGAAATGCTTGTGTAAGTCAAAGGACACTGTCAATAGGACAAAATGGCAGCCTACAAACTGAGAAAAGATCTTCACTAACACTACATCTGACAGAGAGCTAATGTCCAAAGTACTCAAGAAGTTTGACTCTAAAAAATCAAATAACCTAATTTAAAAATGGTATAGAGAGTTAAACAGAGAATTCTCAACAAAGGAAACTCAAATTGCTGAGAAGCACTTAAATGTTCAATATCATTAGTCATAGAGATATGTAAATCAAAGTGACTCTGAGATTATATATTACACCCATCAGAATGGCTAAGATCAAACACTCAAGCAACAACACATGTTGGAGAGGAAGGATGCAGAGAAAGGGGAACGCTCCTTCATTGCTGGTAGGATTGCAAACTTGTACAATCACTCTTGAAATCAACCTAGCAGTTTCTCAGAAAACTGAATATAATTCTGCCCCAAAACCCAGCTATACCACTCCTGGACATATATCCAAAAGATGCTCCACCATACCACAAGGACACATGCTCCACTGTGTTCATAGCAGCTTTATTCATAATAGCCAGAAACTGGAAGCAACCCAGATGTCCCTCACCTGAAGAATGGATACAGAAAATGTGGTTCATTTACACATTGGTCTACTATTCAGCTATTAAAAACAAGGACATCATGAATTTTGCAGGCAAAAGATCGAACTACAAAATATTATCCTGAGTGAGGTTACCCATATCCCAAAGGACATGCATGGTATGTACTCACTGATTAGTGGATATTAGCCAAAAAGTATAGAATACCCATGAACAAACTACAAACCCAAAGAAGTTAAACAAGAAGGAAGGCCCAAGTGAGGATGCTTAAATCCCACTGAGAAGGGGGAACAAAATAGTCATGGGAGGCAAAGGAAGGGAGGGATCTGGTTGGGAGAGGGGAGAGGAATAGGGGGCAGGATCAGGTATGGAAAACTGCAGCTGTAGGTATGAAATGGGGGGATCTCTAAGAAGTCCCAAGATCTGGAATGGAGGATGCTTCCAGGATTCAGTTCAGGTAACCTTAACAGAAATGCTCAACAGTGGGAACATGGAACCTGAAGAGACCACCTCCAGTAGCCAGACAGGATCCCCAGTAGAAGAATGGGAATACCAACCCACCTACAAAATGTTTGACCCCAAATCGCTCCTGTCTAAAAGAAATGCAGGGATTAAAATGGAGCCGATACTGAAGGAAGGGCCAACCAGTGACCTTCTCAACTTGGAATCCATCCCATCTCAGGCACCAGCCCCTAACACTGTTACTGATGCTATGTTGTGGTTGTAGTCAGGAGTCTGGCATAAATATCCTCTGAGAGGCTCCACCCAGCAGCTGACTGAGACTGATGCAGATACCCACAGCCAAACATGGGATGGAGGTCAGGGACCCCTATGGAAGAATTAGGGCAAAGATTGAAGGAACTAAGCAGATGGCAACACCATAGGAAGACTAACAGTATCATCTAACCTGGACCCCTGGGAGCTCCCAGAGACTCAGCCACCTACCAAAGAGCATACAGGGGCTGGTCCATGGCCCCCAGCACTTATGTAACAGAGGGCTGCTTTGTCTGGCCTCAGTGTGAGAGGATGCACCTAATCCTGTAAAGACTTGATGCCCCAGAGTTGGGGGATACCCAGAAGGACACCCTCTCAGAGGTGAAAGGGAGGAAGGACCAGGAGGGATCAGCACTTGGGATGTAAATAAGTAAAATAATTAATGAATAATTTTTAAAAATGTTCCTCTACTTCTCAGCAGCACTGCAAGCTGTGAAACCAAGGTTTTAGCATGTGGACATTTGGAAAACATTCAAACTATAGCAACATGGTAAGGAATTAATTAACTTTCCCAGCTTTGATTGTCCCCAGTTCACCCATCCTTAATCTTTAATTAAGTGGATTCATTGACTTTTCCCATATTGTCTTTTAAGGAACAGTATCTTCAGGTGTGAAACTATATTCTAAAAACCTAAAACTTCCAGTGTTCAATCAAGCATGGGGAGTCATCTTAATGAAGGGTAAGCAGTGTTCTCTTTCAAGGAGGATAAATTGATGCCATCAGGATTTCTTAAGAGGGCAACGAATAATCAGAGTTTTCCAAACTTTCTGGAAGTCTTCCTGGTGAATCTTCTTCAAGATACACTTAGCAGAATGGGGATTTCAATGGCTACATTCTGAGGAGAACTAGACCATGGGCTCATAGTCAGAAACACACTGTGGTGTACAAATACCATAGGTCCTGGCTGACACAAAACTGGGCTATTCATTAAATGTGAACAGAAAGGAAGTCATCATGTGTGTTCATGCTCATAATGAGCCTTGTCTCTGGCCAGCAATGACCCAGAATTCTCATTTCTTCTGCTTGGCTGGAGAGGAAGCATGTGGGGTCAGATCACCTCTGACATTCTGTGTTTTGCTTTGTTTTGTTTTTTGTTTGGGGGGTTGTTTGTTTGTTTAAAGACATTCCCAAATGTCTACCAAGTGCCCCATTTTCTTCACTTGTGACATTTGGGGAAGATGAATCATTCCACATGGACAGGTTCTCACCCCTCTCCTAAGTACACACACTTCAAAAAAAGGTTATTCAGAAAGTCCTTTGAGAATTCATCTTTGTCCAGTGTGACTGGCTGGTATGTTTAGTTATGAACCTGCAGGCCCTACATTATGGGAGTCCCACCAACAGCCTCTTGCAGGATTTTCACAAGTTGGTATAATTTTAATGTAGAAAGGTGTTACATTTTGCCCCCTCCGCTCATAGCACCAAAAAAGTTTATCCCAACAATAGGATTGTGCTTGTGAAAATAGTGATCTAACTTTGTCATTTCCTCCCATGGAAGTAAAAATAATTTTCACGATGCCCACGAAACAGCACCACCCACAGCTATTCTCGTAAAGGCATGTTCAGCTTTTTAAAAATAATTTACTTAAAAAATAATTGTTATTCTGTTTTTTCTTTGTTCTATTCATATCCTTTAATTTTTTGTTGTAAAAGAATAAATTCCTATAAAATGTCAGAAAAAAATAGAGTCATTAAAAATTAAAAATAGAAATCCCATCACCCAGGGAAAACCCACTTCCACTATTTATATATTTATTTTATGTGTATTCCATATGCATTTCTTTCATTTTATGTTTTTTCACTAGAAATTATTTATACTTGCACATACATATTCATAAGGGCATGCATATACATCATCCTAGGAAGAAATACATATGCAAAATCATTTTCTCCACCCTGAGATTACAGCGTGTGTAATCTTCAAGTTGTTTTTTTTTGTTTGGTTGGTTTTTTTTGTTTTGTTTTGTTTTTTGGGGTTTTGTTTTGTTTTGTTTTTGTTGTTGTTGTTTTGGTTTTTTTTTGTTTTTTGTTTTTTTTTTGCTTAGTGCTGTAGCCTAGGTAGTTTACAAGGCTGGACGTTACCATTGCCACAAGCAATGATGAATTTACAAGCTCCTGTCAGACTTAAGTCGTGATGGCTGTGGCATTACTATCAATGATTCTTCTAGAAAGCAATTAGACTTGGCATTGCTATCGCTACCTAATGTGTTTATATCGGCTCCTGTAATTGTTTTCTGAAGCCATAAATTTCTCCAGTTAATTATAAACAAATTGCTCTGCTTAATTAATGGGCATCACTAACGGGTATTATCTAATATGCATATGAATGAACCTTGTGACAGCCTCAGAGGGGCTGGATTGATGATGTTGGGATGGTGGACCTGAGAGAAAAGCGAATCATCCAGAGACCAGGTCTGGAGGCAGCCTCAGGAAGCTGAGCAATGGGAGAACCCAAAAACAAAGCGTGGGGCACAGCTAGCACCCAGAGAGTCTAAGGACGAAGCTCATTCAGTAGCATAGCCTCTGAACCCCAAGCATCACAAGTGGTGCATGCAACCCAAGGGAACCCCTGTCCCTCCTCAGGCATGGCTTAACTGAAAAAAGCCAAGAGCCACACTGTGAGAGCAGTCTCTTTCCTTCAAGCGTTGCCAATTTTTTGTTCAGATAAAAAGGGGACTGGCTTTTACTAAGCACCTATCCTGTGCACTTTCTTCACAAGAGTTATTATTCCAACATCTGAGGCTCGTAGAGGTTAGACTAGTTGTGTGGCAAATGAGGGCAGAGGCCAAGATGAGGAGCAACATCCTGTGCATGGTCTGGGATTGCCATACCTGGGATGTAAGTTTGCTCTTGCTTGATCTGAAGCATCACAGACTCTGGGCCTTGGCCTTTTCTCCTCTGTTCCTGAGAGACAGGACAGGAGTTGGGGTCCAAGACAGATCCCAGTATGTTTAATGTGATCTTATTAGAATTTGGGGATTAACCCAGGAAGCAGGTACTTGTGAAAAGATCCCTATCAATAAACCCATCATAGCCAGACCCCCAAACATAACCTACCTACCACCAAAAGATCAGACAACTCTGGCTCCTGAGTTTTGAAGAGAATTACCTCCCACCTTAATAACATCTTCCCTGGGGGTACTGAAGCAAAATTCTAATGGAAGGAGAACTGCTTCAGAAGAAGTAATATGTTATGAAATACATATAAATGCAAATATAAATGTGCATGTGTGTATTTGTGCAAAGAAGGAGGTGGTTCAGTCAATGATCTATTCATTCATATATATTTATTTCTCAGTTCTTGAATTCATTTTATCACTAATATTTACATACTGTTATTCATTTATTGTTTCAGCTATTCATCTCGCTAACCATTTGCTAAACCCACTGTGTGCTGGATGCCAGACTATATTTTGGGTGTAGAATTTAATAAGACAAGATTCTATGCTTCAGGAACTCATAATCTAATGGAGTTGACAACCATTTTCATTCATAATTACATTGGAATGTATTAGATTCCTCAACAAAGATCTGTAGGGTGCACTGGAGAGTCTATAATTGGCCAAGAGGAAGAATCTTGACAGAAGAAAGAGAGCCTCAAGCAAAGTGGGTATCAGGAGCTGGGATGAGGGAGTGTTCTGGGTCTCAATAGGGAGACCCAACTGCAGATTTTGAATTCTTTATCTCTCATGGATCCAAGTGTTAGCCTCTGGGAAGGATCTGTTTGGGCAGAAGAAAAGGCAAAACATTCTTTAGTTTATCTGCCTGCTTCTACCTGCCACTGGAAGATTCAGGGGTCATTCTGAGACCCAGAAAATGACCTGAGGCAAGGAGGATTTGGGCTCAGGAAGAGTCAAGTGTGGCCTGTAGGAACTCATTTGGCCTGCTCACTCTCAGCTGCCATAGACATAAATCAGCAGGATGTAGGAAGGGATTCACTCCAAATAGTAAAAATGGTTACTTGTTTGCAGCACAGATTCTGTTTACCACTTAGATGTGGAAATTTCCCAGCTTCTCTCTAAGGGCCCTGTAAGACTTACTCTCAATTTATGTAGCATCTTTCCCCCAAATAGCTTTATAAATTTTTAATCAAAATTGTATTTTAGGAAGTGGAAGCTACTGGATTTCTACCAGACTGTCACATTTGAAAGGAATTTTATGAAACCCAAATGGGATATTTTAATGCCTATATTTCTCCTTCAAGTGGGTTTCCAACCAAGACTTCCAGATATTTTTTTCTTTCTCTTTTCAAAGGACCTTTCTAAAAAAAAAAATACAATGTCACATCCAAAAATTTGACATTCAGTAAGTGACATTCTATTTTAATTCACTTTGACAAAATAATGAACTCTATTTGTAGGAGCAAGAGACTCATCTGACAAGGAGATATCTCTGGAGTTTTGCTATAAATGAAAATATATATATCCCATTTTTTTCTGAAAAAGTGTCAAATTTGAGACTTAAAAAAAAATGGAAATGATGCTAAATGTCTAGGAGCTGATAGAAAGCCCCCACCATAATCGCATATCCCACTACTTGATGGTCATGTTTGCATTTCTTGTTTGAGCTGGTGACACATGCTATCATTTCATAGACTTAGACTTTCTGTTCCATTCAGAAAGCCTAGCTGACTAGCTTCTATACCTGGGGTAGGCAAGTGGAGCCTTTTGGCTCCAGAACAACCTCAACTCCCTACCAGTGCCTAGCATTTACTGGTGACATTCTTGGACTCTGGACCAGATGGGAGACCATAGGACCCTGTGGTTAGCAGGCCCAAGACAGAACCCATGGTTATAAGTCATGTTATACAGCTTACATGTTCTATAGCCCATGGTTATAAAGCTTATTGTGTGAAGAAGGGATTCCAGGAGAGGGACAAATGCAGACACACATTTACAACCTCTCTGTTTTTAACTTTTTGTTTAGTCATAGCTCCTTGGTCAGTTTTTAAAAGAAGCTAATTTTCATTTTGCATCTAGGAACCTTGAATTATCAGAGCCACTCTGGAGAGATGGGCCTGGAGACATGGACTATAAAGAATGACCAGATGACAAGTCAGAGTAGAAGCTGGGCACAGAGGGTGCTACAAAGCCCTTGGAGGGGAAGAAGGTAGTACCTGGCATTCCCTGCAAGGAACAGTGGGGATCGCAGCTGCAAATGCTGGTGCCAGAACAAGATGCATTTTCATTTTCTTTGAAAAACAACAATCATACACAAACACACCATATATTTTTAAATTGTTTAAGTAGGAAGCGAAACCCTTTTCCTTCTAGCCTCTACACCATTATAGCTATAGTTGTTGTTAGGGTCCAAGAATCGCTGAAGGAAGACCCCAGACTCAAATAGCATGCAAAGGCAAAGAGCATTTATTCTGCAGAAGCAGCCAGCATGTGGGGGTCAACCTTTCATTAAAATAGTGACCCCTGGAGGTGTTTACAGGCCCCTTTTTATGGAGGGGGTAGGGGAATTATCCAGAAGGATTAGTAATCTCTAATATGATTGGTAGGGACAAATCCATGACATTAGTACAATTTTGATTGGTTGGTATGTTAATTTTATTATTATTGGTGAGACCTTGAAGAATTTTGAAAACCAGCTCAGCTCTGGCCTTGTTATCTCCTCCAGCTAGGGGTCCCAGGAGCTGATTTAGCTCCAGACTTATCTCCCTAATCAGGGTCACCAATGACTAAAGAGCCACCCTCAGTGTCTCCTCCTGGGAAGCCCAGTATGCTTCCCAGGGGATTGAAATGTTTATTCCCATGGGTTTTGTACTTCTCAGTCCTGACATTTTCTGTCTTTAGAATGGAGAGGGGGGGTTAGATAAATAGATATGTTTCTTTATTCACAATAGTCAGACATGCCATATATATTGATTATTGTTTTTGTTTCCCTTTTCTATGTTAGTACATGGGGAACTAGAGAGTTTGTGTTTCTCTTGTTACTATGCCCTTGTGATATCTGAACCTGTTCCCTAGGGAACACACTTCAAGTGCTCTAAAAAAGCTCTACAAGCAGAAGAGAACCTTGAGTAGTCGAGGTTTCAGGAGACAGGAATATGGGGACAAAGCCCCTGTAATTATTACTCATATCCCCTGACTTTCTACTTTAGGTACCCCAGCTTAAGTCAAACAAGACAATCTACTGTGAGGATATTATTGACCAGTCTTCCCTTATGTTAGAAAGTTGACCCCGTAGTGTATATGTATACATTTATGTACATGTGTCTGGAGGCCAAAGGTTTCATCAGGTGTCTTTCTCAAGCACTCACTCATTTTTTTTTTTTTTTGAGACGGTGAACCTGGAGCTCACTGACTGGCTAAACAGACTGATCAATGAACTCTAGGCATGGCTGTCACCATTCATTCACCCTTACTCTGGGTTACAGGTGTATAGCTCTCATGCCTATTTTTCACTTGGGTCCTTGTGCTTGTACAGCAAACACTTTTCTGATTTCCCTAGCCCCTGAGCTTTTCTTTTCATTTTTAAACATTAAATTAAACATAATATTATTCACAATATTAAAATTAGAGTTAATTATATTTCAAATCATTAAAAATGGTCTCCTTCACTCCTGCACTCTTGCTTTTAGGAGTACAAAGTTGTACAACCACTTTGGAAATCAATTTGGCTGTTTCTCAGAAAGCTGGGAATAGTTCTACCTCAAGACCCAGCTGTACCACTCCCGGGTATATACCCAAAAGATGTTCCACCATCCCATAAAAACACTTGCTTAACTATGTTTCTAACAGTTTTTTTTTTTTTTTTTTTGCAATAAACAATGTGGATGACCCCCAACTGAAGACTGGATAAAGAAAATGTGATACATCTACACAATGGAATACTATTCAGCTATTAAAAACAAAGACATCATTTTGCAGGCAAATAGAAGGATCTTGAGAATTTCATCCCAAGTGAGGTAACCCAGTCCCAAAAGGGCATGCATGGTATATACTCACTTATAAGTGGATATCAGCCATAAAATACAGGATTCTCATGCTACAATCCACAGACCCACAAAAGCTAAACAAGAAGGAAGGCAGAAGTGAGAATACTTGAGTCTCACTTAGAAGAAGGTATAGGATAGTCATAAGAGGCAGATGGAGGGAAGGAAGATGGGGAGAGGAATGGGTGGGTTCAGGATCAGATGTAGAGAGGGACAGGATGGATAGGCAGATGGCCATGAGAATGAATGGAAATCTGCAATTGACAGGGGTAGGGAGATAGGGAGCATCTCCAGGATGAGGCAGAGACCTTGGATAAGGGAGACACCCAAGAATCAGTGGAGGTGTCTTAGCTGTGATTCATAGCATTGGTGATATGGAAGCTGAAGAGGTCATCTCCTGTAGCCAGGCAGGAAACCCGACGGAGTGATAGGAACACCAACTCACCCATGAAACTTTCAACCCAAAATTTATCCTGTCTACAAGAAATGCAGGGATGGGCGATGGAACAGAGACTGAAGGAATGGACAACCAATAGCCAGCCTAACTTGAGCCCCCTCTCATTGACAATCACCAGTCCCTGACACTATTAATAACACTCTGTTATGTTTGCAGACAGGAGTCTAACATAGCTGTCCTCTGAGAGGCTCTACTCAACAGGTGACTCGGACAGATGCAGACACCCACAGTCAAACAGTGGATAGAGCTTGGGAACTCTTATGGAAGAAGAAGAAGAAGAATTGTGAGCTCTGGAGGGGATAAGAACTCCACAAGAAGACCAATAGAGTCAACTTACTTGGACCCTTGGGTCTCTCAGAGATTGAACTACCAACCAAAGAACATACACATTGACTGGACCTATGCCTACTAGATGTGCAGCTTAGTCTTCAACTGGAGTGGAGGCTATCCCAAAAGCTGTTGCCTATACATGGGATATGTTCTTCTAGCTGAGCTGCCTTGTTTGGTCTCAATAGGAGAGGACATACCTAACCTCACAGAGTTTTGATATGCCAGGATGGGGGGTGGGGATACCTATGGGGGTCCCTACCCCCTTTAGGAGAAAGGGATGGGATGGGGAAAGAATTGTGGCAGCGTGAGTAGGAGGGGGCAATGAGCAGGATATAAAGTGAATAAGTATGTAAGTAAGTAAATAAATAAATAAATAATGTTCTTCTTGATTACATGGAGCTTTTTATTGCCTCTTATGAAGCAATATTCCAATCATACACAATTATATATGGTGAGCAATAGTGTAAATCCCTATGAACTTAATATCAATACAGGAAATAAGATATTACCAATACCTTTGAACATATATTGTTCCAATTACATTTCCCTGCCTTCTAAATCTCTCTGAATCCAGAGATAAGCATTACACTGGATTTTGTGTTTATCCGTCCTTTGCTTTTCTTTTAAACAGCTACCATCTATTTGGACATTAACATCATTGGGGAGAGTTTGTTGTTATTATTTGTTTGTTTGTTTATCATGTATCTTTTTTCTTTTTGTGGCTATTCCTTTTAGAATTCATATAGATTATTGGTAAGAAGAATGAAGAATACAGAACATGGAGGTAAGAAACAGAGAAAAATTGAAGAATTCAAGTTTATGCAATCACCTAAACAAGTGAGATCCAGAAGCACCCTGTGAGACTCCTAAAAGAAGGGATGGGAGAAGCCAAGAAAAACGTGGGCTTCACTGGCAGGTCTCAGCAGTCATCAAGAAAAAGCATATTCCCAGGAGAGAATAACAACCCTAAGGGGATACAGTTATGGGCAGGACCAAGAAGGAACACAGAGGTTATACCAAAAACACCAGCAGAGTCCAGAGATACATACTGAGAAGACACAAATATACACACCAGGAAAGCAGAGGCCTTTTCCAGTTCGGGCAATGGCTAATAAAGAAACAAATAGGGGCAAGCAGTGTCAGCTGTAGAAAGTAATGATAAGAAGATGAAAACTGTCAGAATTTGAAAATAAAAGAGGAGATAATCTCCCCCCAAATAAAGAATACATTAGAGTTTTAAAAAGAAAAAGCACTTTAGATGATACAGAATATAAATGAGAAGACAAAATAAATGTAATAGAGACAAATGAAAAGATAAAAGGGATTATGGTGAGAATGATAAGAAGATAAGCAGAAAATATAACACATGGATGATTGATGTGCCAAAGGACAATACCAGAACTATGACAGAATAAAAACCTAAAATAAAATTCAATAACATTTAGATGAGATTAAAAACTCTACATAAAGACAGATGCTGTAGTAGGGAAAACTGATTCTCAAATATTCAAAACTGGGACATATCCTAATGTAATTATTATACCCTGATAGTAAAGTATCCTTGCAATAACTAAACAAGATAACCAGGCTATAAAAGAATATGAGAATTATAAGATAAGCACAGGCTAACATTAGGTGACACCATTTGATATGGTGAAGAATAATTCTTATCAGATTTTTCAAAGAAAGGAAATCAGAGATAAGGATTTTTATACCTACCCCAAATGTCTTTCCATGTACAACCATTGTATATGTATATATACACATACACAAGTACATAGACATACTCCAGAAATTTTGTTCACATGAGTCATTCTTGAGGAATATAATTAATAGTGAATTCCCAAACAAGAGATTATCAGGAAAATCCTGGCTAAAATATTGTCAGAAAGTAGCAAACTCATTTAATTGCTGCAATGATAAATACTGATTGTCTTCTTAAGATGGTCTAAATATCACCTAGGAGATATCCTCCTGGGCACACTTGCAAAGGATTGTCTAGATTAGGTCAGTCTCTTATCATGCATGCAAAAGATTATATAAATTAAACTAACAAGTGAGGTTGTAAGGCCCACTTTAACACTAGGCAGCAATGTTCTATGGGCTAGGGTCTTAAACTGCATAACAAGCAGAAAGCAAACTAATTGTGAACACAGTGTGAGCAGATGCCTCAAGTTCCTGCTGCTTCCATTTCTTCCCCACCATGATGGACTGTGAGGTGAAATAAACCTTACCCTCCTCAGGTTGCTTTTGTCATAGCAGCAAAATAAGTCACTAACACAATCACAGACCCAAGTGAAAGCCAGGATACAGACAGAATCCAAGTGATGTGCACTCTGGCACTGATCTGTAAGAAGAGAAGGGCAAAGTATGTTGGGATGGTGTGGTGGTCTGAATAAAAATGGCACCCGTAAGTCCATATATTTGCATGATTAATCTCTAGTTGATGTACTATTTGGAAAAGATTAAGGCAGTGGTTCTCAACCTGTGTATGGATCATGACCCACAAAGGAGTCAAATGACTCTTTCACAAAGTGACCCAAGTCTATCAGAAAACACAGATATTTTATATTAGAGTGTAAAACAATAGCAAAATTATAGTTACGAAGTAGCAATGAAAATAATTTTATGGTTGGGGTCACTACAAGAAAAGGAACTATATTAAAGGTATATTAAAGGGTCACAGCATTGGGAAGATTGAGAGCCGCTGGAATTAAAGGTTTTGCCTTATCGAAGTATATGTGGTCATGTCAGAGAAGTGTGCCCCAGGGGGTGGGCTTTGAAGTTTAACAAGCCCATGCCAGACCCAATGTTTCCCTCTCTGCCTGCTACCTGCAGATCAGGATGTAGATCTCTCAGCTACTTCCCCAGCCTTGCACTTCTGTGCTCCCCACCATGATGATACAGGAAAAACCATCTGAAACTGTAAGCCTTGGTCATAGTATCTCCTCACAGCAAAAGAACAGTACCTAAGACAGATGGGAACTAAGTGAGTTGATTCCTTCATCTCTAACTGCTGGTACTCAACTGTTATTATTTGCAACTAAGAGAAAGGTTTGTGTTCTCAGTCTGGTAATTGAAAACTTTTAGATGCAAAGAGCTATAGATGAGAAAGTGGATGTGAGCTTCCATCGGCATTTGTTGTGATTTTAAGTGGTTATATTTACCTAGGCCATTGAGTTTTCATGCTGGTCTGATACTTGAAAACATCACATGATATTTCATATAAGAAGGCACCTAGGCCACTGTCCTAATTTCCTTTCTATTTCTATGTTAAAAACCACGAATGACCAAAAGCAACTTAGAGAGGAAGGATTCATCTTGAAGACTACCATCTATCCTCAAGGGAGACTGGGACAGGACTACAAAGCAGTAACCAAGAAGGCCATGGAGGAACACTGCTTACTGGCTTGACCTGCCTCTGTTTGTTTGTTTTGTTTGTTTGTTTGTTTTTAACTCCTGGATTGCTCAGTTGCACCAGGTCCTTAATCCAGGACCAACTACCCAGGGATAACACTACCCATAGCAAAATCAGAATCAATTATAAATCAAGAAAATATCCTACAGATTTGCCTGCAGGCTAATCAGATGAGGGCATTTTATCAGTTGAAGTTCTATCTTATGAGATGATTCTAGATTTTTGTCCCACTGACAAGAATTAACCACCACAGTCTATCACCATCATCACCAGCACCACCACCACCATCATCTTGTCTCATACATGTTGTAAATATTTAGATATTATTTTAGGATACATTTTAAATATTTGTGTGTTTGTGTGTGTGTGTGTTCTCACATGTGAGAAGATGCCAGATGAAGGCATCAGACCACCTGGAGCTAGAGCTACATATGAGCTGCTTCATCTGGATACTAGGAACCAAACCCAGGTGTTCTGAAAGAGCAGCAGGTGCTCTTATCAGCTCTCCAGTCTCCAAGATTTTTTTACCATTATTTTTTTGTGACTTTTATTTTATGTTTATCATTTTACATTTTAGTTCTTAAGTAACAAATCCCATTTCTTCATTCTTTTCTATTTTTCTTAACTTTTCACCTTAAACTTTTAATGTTTTTATCTTATCTTTCATCTCATTTACTTTTATATGCTTAACCTTTAATTTTTGTGGTATATAGCCTTTTACATTTTCTTTTAAACTCATCTATTGTATTCTATTATTCCTTTTACATTCCTAACCTTTTGCCTTTTATTGTGATTTATATCCTTTGTCACTATGTATTGCTCCTTTATTGTTGCTTTAATCTCCTCCTAACCTTTCATTCTCCTTTTCATGATTGGAATAATCTCATTTTTTTTTATTGTGACCAATTTTTTTTCTTTTTTAAACAATAGTTAGCCAGAATGTGTTCCCATTGGTGTGGTAGCAAAAGGAAATCTCACCCCATAAGTACAGGAGACTGGAGCTGGCTCCTTTGCATTTGTCAGAGAGAGAGAGAGAGAGAGAGAGAGAGAGAGAGAGAGAGAGAGAGAGAGAGAGAGAGAGAGAGAGAGAGAGAGAGAGAGAGAGAGAGAGAGAGAGAGAGAGAGAAACTCACCCTCTGTGCTTCCCAATTTCTCTCTCTGGAGTAAAGGCCATGAATGAGAAAACAGCAATTGAAGCCCAATTTTGCCTTTACCCTCCTCCCTGAAAACCCAGAAGACCCACAGGGTAGATGGCCAGTTATAAGAACTGAAGCTCTTCCTAGCATCCCTTGCCCTCTGGAATTGTCTAGAGACTCCCTGTGTTTAAGTTAGTCATTCCCAAGTCAATTGGACAGATAAGGCTTCAGTCCAGGGGGCTATTCACCTTTGTTTTCATTAGCCCAAAGCATACATTTCCCTCTCCTCGAAAACAAGGAGGAGGATGCTTGCTTAAATCTATTTGCCTCCCTGCTGCATCCTAAAAACAAGGTGTTCACCGCCTCTGCAGGAGCAAAACCCTCAAGGAACAGAGAGAACTGACTGGCAGCTCTTGGTGTCACTAGAAGCTTCCATGGTGTAATTGATCTAAGCCAGAACAACTAGTAGTAGAAGCCACGCCTAGGAAATAATGTCGGGAACATGTGTTTAGTGGTTGAGGCACAAGGCATTTAATTTTCACGGCATTACAAAAGAAGAACAATTATTCAGACCTTATAGGTCCCAGGTCACCTTCTTATTGAAGCTTGGAGGGGCACTCTTATTTTTATACAGTTGATTAAAACAAAGCCTGCAAGCTAAATAAAATACCTGAGAGCAAAGTGCCCTGGGTCAGAACTGCTCAGGAACAGCTCCTGTGGTCTGATTGGGGGCATTGTTTCTTATGCAGAGTCATGTATTAGTATATATTTATTGAAATAACTAACTCAGAGAATCAAAAATAAGAATAACACTCCTTTTGTGTGTGTTACATGGTATGGTTTGTATGTACACATGTTCATACATGTACACATGTGTAGATGCCGAAGGTCAGGTATCTCTTCAATCACTTCACCTTGTCTTTTCAGACAGAATCTCTCAGAACTGCTTCAGACAGACTAAAGAGACAGCAAGCTCCAGGAGCCTCCTCCCTCAGTCTCCTCAGCTCCAGGGGCCTCCTCCCTCAGTCTCCTCAGCTCCAGGGGCCTCCTCCCTCAGTCTCCTCAGCTCCAGGAGCCTTCCTCCCTCAGTCTCCTCAGCTCCAGGAGCCTTCCTCCCTCAGTCTCCTCAGCTCCAGGGGGCTCCTCCCTCAGTCTCCTCAGCTCCAGGAGCCTCCTACCTCAGTCTCCTCAGCTCCAAGGGGCTCCTCTCTCAGTCTCCTCAGCTCCAGGGGGCTCCTCCCTCAGTCTCCTCAGCTCCAGGGGCCTCCTCCCTTAGTCTTCTCAGCTCCAGGAGCCTCCTCCCTCAGTCTCCTCAACTCCAGGAGCTTCCTATCTCAGTCTCCTCAGCTCTAGATCAGAAGCACATGGCTCCATGGAAGGTTTTTTACATGGGTGCTGAAGATCCAAACTCAGGCCCTCATGCTTACACAGCAAGCACTTTGCTGTCTGCATTAGCTACTTTTCTGTTTCTGTAATAAAATACCATGACTAGGAGCAACTTAAAGATGAAAGTTTCCAAAGGCGAGTGTTTAGAAGGCAAGTGTTTAGAAGGGCGGGAACAGGACTGCAGCAGGACTAGGAAGCTGGCTGATCACATGTCAGTCACATACAGGAAGCAGTGAAATGGAACCAGCCTCCAGTGACACACTTCCTCCAGCAACTCTCTACTTCCTAAGAGTTCTAGAACTTCTCCCAAACAGCACCACTGACTGCAGACTGCATGTCCAAGCATGTGAGCCTTTCAGGGACAGTTCTCCTTTAAACCACAGCACCCACTGAGCTACCTCTCCTACCAGGTGATTCCAATGTGTAAGACTATGTTCCTTGTTCTCCATTATTTTTAGGTATTTCAAAATGCAAACCTGTTTATCCTGGTACTGACTTTTGCTCAATTCGTTAAATACCTGTGGGGGCGTGGTTTAAAAAGGTCATTGCTAGTACTGGATGTTGCCTTGCCTTTTGCTGTTTGCATGAGGGTCCCATAGGCTCAGTATGGATGCTGCAGTGTTCACCTTGCAAGGGCCCCCCCAAAGACTTTTCTGTAAAGGGTCAGAGAGTAAATACTGGCTCTCTGTGTGTAACAACTGAGTTCCACTATTGTGTGTGAAAGTAGCCACAGTCAATCTATGCTCAGTGTGGTTAGATTCTGGTCACAGCTAATATATGGACTCTGAAATTTGAATTTTCTATATTTTTAATTATTTATTCTTTCATATATGTATATAATGTATATATGTATACATCATATATCATATACTTCATATTCATACACATCATATGCATATATACCATATATACATATATAAATATATACTTTGATGGAATTCTCCCTCATCATCATTTCTTGTCCACTTTCCCTTTCCACTGAATCCCTTCTCAACAAGTTTCCCTCTTACTTTCACGTGTGAGTGTGCATGCATGTGTGTATGTGTCTGTATATGTATGTATATGTTTTTTTTGTGTGTGTGTGCATGCCCCATTGCATTTAATTAGGGTTGCTTGCATTAGCATAGGTTGAGGCTTATTTACTTATGCAAAGGCATCATATGTCACAAAATATTAGACCTTTCAACTACCTATAGATATAAAAAAATTATTAATGCCAGACACAATGCTACATGCCTCTAATTCCAACACTGGGGAGACCAAGGCAAGGAGACTGTGAGCCTGAAGCCAACCTGGACTATATACTCAGATCCTAACTCAACACAACAAGAAAAAACAGCAACAAAATGCACACTCTTATCTTGTAAGACAGCCATTTAGTCAAATTCATCTGGTGGCTGTTTACCCAATAGCATTATTTTTTTGGATGATAGATGACTTAGATGGTGCTTTCCAAAGGGGTAAAATAGATACCCATTCTGCCCTGTGTTCTGTTTAATTTCCACCTGAAAGTCTTGATAGAACTCCTAGGGAATTAGACTACCATGATATCATCTCTTCATTAGATACCATGATATCATGGCGTAGAGCTTCATGCCTATACGCCATGGTGATGTGAACAGAAACAGACCTAAACAGACAATTTACTTGCTATCTGATTAATGTTATACAGAAGGACTACTGATCCAGTGCTCCTACAAAGTCATCATTTTTGGTAGACGCCTCCAATATTAAACTGACTTATGGTTGATAACCCTAAGGAACAAGTTAACTAATTCAGCCACATGGTCATATATTTTACAAACAATTTAGCTCTGAGAGGGCACCTGGAAACTATATTTCTCAAGGTTAAATGCTCCATGGGTGTTTACCAGGATGTTTTATGAATGGGGTGGGCATTCTGGTCCACTTGCTGTAAATTTGTTTTCTAAGCAGAAATTACTGCTGTTCTGCTCTGATGGAGAGATGTGGGAGCTCAATTGAGTGGGCTGTATCTGAGAGCTTTCTCAGGAGAATCTAAGCCCATGGAAGACTCCTGAAGACTGCCCCTTCCTGTTCTCTATATCTATGTCCTTGTCAGGCTCCTTGGTCCATTTGAATTATTTGAATTATTTATTTTATGTGTATGGGTGATTTGCCTGCATGTATACCTGAACACTGTGTACTTTCCTGGTGTCCACAGAGGCCAGAAGTGGGTACCATATATCCTGGGACTGGAGTTCCAGGTGTTTGTAAAACACCTTGTGGAAACTGGGGATCTAATCCTCTGAAAGGGAAGCCAGTGCTCTTAACCATTGAACCACCCTTCCATCTCCATCATGACCCCAGCACTCTTGAGAAAACACTGGCCCAACCCCACTAACTGATCAGTAAGTTTGTTTGCTTCACACCATAAGCCCACATCAGCCTACCTCACCTGGCAGGTGCTACAAGGAATGCCGCAGAGTAGCTAAAAGACTCCTGGGTGGTGGGGAAAATGTCTGTCCATCCATCTGTCTGTCCATCTGTCCAAAACCATCTAAGAGGGAGCTGAGAGGTAGAGATGCTCTAGTCTGTGATGAGAATGCATCTTTTCCTGTTGGTCCTTTGGGATGATCCTTCATTCCTACTCAGGAATAGCGGAGTGCTTACTAAGGGGACCCAGAGGAGGGCTCTGCTTACTGTGTCACACACACCTTCTGATTTAGGGTGCTGGAAGGTCCCCTGAAGTCTCATCACTGCCCCATATGTCCTTTAAGGACTGGTTTGAGTTTAGTTTATTTCCATATGCTTATGTGGTGGATCATACAGCTCAGTGGCCATTTACCCAGCCACGCTTTAGGACCACGGCGAGCTTTGACATCATGCAGATGTCAGCCTAGACTGATCCAGTCACTGTCTCTAGAAGTGAGATTATTTTTCTGCGCTCCCAGTATCTTAAAGCACATGATTGAGCACAGTTCATACCTGTGAGTCCCACCCACCCTTCCCAGGTGCTGGTTGCTAAGAAAGGAAACATTAGCGCTGGTTTAAAGTCATCAGCACACAGAATCTGTGGCCTCCTTGAGTAGCTTTGCTTTTTCTGGACACAACCCCAACCATTTGCCATCACATTATCAATGTACCCTAATCTTAGTGTGATATACTGTAGTTTAGATGTAAACTGTTTGTAGAGGGTGCATATCAGTTAGCATGAGCTAAAGGAGGGTCACTGGAATATTGTGCATTTATTTCATGCTATGGGGATAGATATATCCAACCAAAAGAGGGAAAACTAGCATTGAGGAAGTGTCAGAAACTAGAGCATCCAGTTCCCCCTCTCTCCCTCTGTGCCTTCTCCTCCCTTCTCTTCCCCTCCTCTCCATCCATGCCCTCTTGCCTTTCCTTAATACATCGACTTCATTCCCTCTGCCTCTGAGACCAGCTTTCATTTCCTTTTTTTTTAAATTTTTTTTATTATTATTTTTTATTTTTTGGTTTTTTTTCGAGATAGGGTTTCTCTGTATAGTCCTGGCTGTCCTGGAACTCACTCTGTAGACCAGGCTGGCCTTGAACTAGGAAATCCGCCTGCCTCTGCCTCCCAAGTGCTGGGATTAAAGGTGTTTGCCACCACTGCCTGGCTCCTTTCCTTTTTATAAGGTGACATGATCTCAGGGCAACAAATCCATAGAAAGTGCTTGCAGTCCCCAGCTACCAACTTTGGATTCTCAGAAGAAAGATAGTGAGTGGCACAGCCCAGGTCTACTAACTCCACTATGTCTTTCCCATCAGCATCATTATGGTGGACAGTGAAGTACAAGTCTGGCTTCCCTATACTCTGTCAGAAACAAGAGCAAGGAAGCCATGAGCTAGCAGATACCTCTAAAGATGGTTCCAACAGCAAGTTTGTATAAGCCACTGTAAGCCTTTGTATATTAAGGAGTGTAGACAAACCAACGGATGCAGGCACTCAATATGAGTCACCATGGGTGACATTATAATATTTGGAGAATGTGATGGCCACCCTTGAGCATCAACTTAACTGGATCTAGAATCTATTAAGAGACAAGCCTCTGGGCACACCTAGGAGAAATTTTCTTGATTAGGTTATCTGAAGTGGGAAAACCCATCCTAAACATGGGAGCATCTTCTATAGATGGACCAGATATAAGTGGTTCCAAGGGAATGCTTTTAGTCTTTGTCTGCTTGTCTTCATGTCTTGGGGACAAGCTCATCCACCCTGTTCACTGCTCCTACTGCTGTTAACCTTCCTTGACATCAAAACCTAGCTCCTTCAGCACAGTACAATGGACTGAAAGCCAGTGGCCCTCCAGAAATCCTCCAGTTCTTCAACACCAATTTGAGACATCTGAGGGATCCAGCCTCACAAGCTGAACATCTCCCATATTCTCAGCCTCTCCAGATGTTATTGGGCTATCTAGACTGTGTGTAAGCTGATAAACTTAAGCCCATTCTATTGGTTCTGTTTCTCAAGAGAGTCCTGATACAGAAAGCAAGAGGAAACTTCATACAGAAGCCAGCTAATACTGATGAGGCAATTCACAGGACTATCTGGGCATTTCTATGCTCCTCAACCTCACTGGACCTTGCAAAAATCCCATTAGAAGCCATTTCTGTTTTTCCCCTAGATTACACACCTGTCTATGAAATCTGTCAGAGGTGATTGTGGAGAACCTTAGTCATGGCTCTTTTGAGGTTCTATGACTCACTTGGCAGGTCATTTTAGAAAATTGTCGAAAGCAGAGTCATCATTCCGAGTTAGAGACAACTGATCATCAGGGTTCAGTTCACAAATCGGATAATGCTCAGTGAGATGATGCTGATCTTGACAAACTTCAGTCACTGTGGCAGAATCTGATTTGTATAGGACCTTGTTTGTCAGTCCAGCACTCCCAGCATCAGAGAGAAGCAGTAGTATGCATGGCAGCAGGTGGTCAGCAGGAGATATCTTATGCTCTGCAGCAGTCAAAAGAGTTGCAGCCACGTGTGTGTGTGTGTGTGCATGTGCGTGCGCGCGCGTGTGTGTGTGTGTGTGTGTGTGTGTGTGTGTGTGTGTGTGTATCAGAGTTCAATCTTAGATGTCTTACTTTATCTCTCCACCTTTTTTGAGATAGGGTCTCTCAGTAAACTTGAAACTCACTGATTAAGTGAGACCAGATAACTAACAAGCCCCAGAGAGCTTCTTATTTCTACATCCCCAGCACTGGGATTATGGATGTGCCCCGCCATGCCTGGCTTTTTACACTGATGCTGGGGCTCTGAACTCAGGTGCTCATGTTTACACCATAAGTGTGCTTCACCCACTGAGCAATCTGCCCAGCCTCAGCTATCAGTTTTTAAAATGTCTATTTTGTGCTAATAGTTTCCTTAAGCCTATTCTACCACTGTAGAGTTTGTGGTTTCTATTTTATTCCATAATTTTTTACTGGAGCAATTTGTCTTTTCATATGCATGTTGAAGGAGTGAATATTCACAGACTAAACACATGACTACAACAATCATTGAGATCAAGAAATGGAACCTAACCAGTGCCCCACAGTCCTTCTGGGTAGTGCTTTCCGCTCACTACATCTACCCAAGGGAGACATTGCCTCAACATCCAACAGCATAGTTTTGCCTGTCTCTGACATCTATAAAAATAGAGTAAGACAGCTAGTCTTTCTATACTTTACATCTTGTGTTTGAGATGAATGTATGCTGTTGTGTGCATAACCGGTTTGTACAGCATTCTAATATGTGTGTATACCAAAATGGTATCTTCAGACTACTAGTTTTGGATATTTAAGGAGTCATTCTTTTCAAAAATATTACAAGTAGTTCTGTTCTGCTCATTCTAGAACATGTTATTGCTGCGCCCACTGATGCATTTCTACTGGGTATGTAATTAGAAGTGGAACAGCTGTGCAATAGATGTGCATGCGTTCTGTTTTGACACTGATAAACTTGTTACCAAGATCATCATAATATACACTTCAGCCAGCAGCCGAGTAGAGCTCACTTCATCCCTCACTCTCACCCGCCTGGATTTGGAATGTCATGGCTTTTCCCTCTTTAGCCAGGACCTTGAGTGTGAGTGGCTTAATTTGCATTTCCTTGTTAATGAAGTTGAGTATGTTTTCACATGGTTGGCTTCATTTATTTTATTAACAGCCATTTGGATATTCTCTTTGTGCAATGTGTATGGAAGCCTTTTAGTTATTTATTTCCCTGTTGGGTTTTCTTTCTCTAGTTGGTGGCTGAGAGTTCTCTCTAAATATTGCAGTTGTTTTCTCTGTTGGATATAGATGTAAAAATTCGTTTTTTCCACTCTAGCATGAAATTTTTACTACCTTCCAAATATAGCAAGCCTATTTGTGACCCCAGATTTTCTTCTAAAACTTTCTGGGTTTTATTGTTTATGCTTATAGCTACTATGTATTGGTATTTGGTTATTTCCTTGATATAAGATGATAAAATTAAAAATACTGTCTTTTCCATATAATCCATGGGGCACCATTTACAATATCAATTTTTCTTCCCCAAACACTGCCTTAATCACACATCAGATAGACTTTTTAGGGGATCAATTTGGAGTCATTGGTATTTCTTTTTTTATCTTAGTGACAATTCTGTATTGTCTAAATGTCTATAAGTGAATAATTAACCTTGCTAACTCAAAGTGTAAATTATTCATTCTTCTTCCAGACTGTCTATTCTTGGTCATTTGAATTCCCATATGAATTTTGAAACCTATTTAACAGTTTTAGCCAAAAGGACAAAATTACCTGGTTATATTAGGCTTATCTTGTCTACAGATACTGTGGAGGAGAAATGATATCTTGTGGTGTTGAGTTTCCAATACATGAACATGATATAGCTCTTCATTAATTTATATTTTCTATAAATTCTCTCAGTAATATTTTTATTAGACTTTATCCTGGCAACATGAACGTTATTGATGATATTACAAATTGAATATTTTGTCTTCATTTTAACTTGTAGAAATTTTCTGGAAGAAATACAATTGATTTTTGCATATTATCTCATATCTGGCAACTTTGCTAACCATACTTATTAATTCTAATAGTTTGCACATTGTCCAAGGATGCTATAAAAATGACTAACATAGAACCTGCTTCAACCGACAGCAATGTATTCTCTCACAGCTCTAGAGGCCAACCATCCAAAATCAGCCTCTATGGCTAGAAGCAACATGCCACAGAGCCATGATCCATCTGCCCCTGGCCTTTTCTAACTTCAGGCAATACTGCATCTCTGAAGCCTCAGGCTCCATCTTCATGGCCTGATCTCCTTCTGCCTCTCAGTGTGTGAGGGTTAGTATTGATGGCCAGCTTGACAGAATGAAAAATCACCTGTGTAGCCCTACCTGTGAGAATCACCTGGGCATACCTGTGGGACGTTATCTTAGTTGTGTTCACTGATGTGAAGACACCCATCTTTAAACAGGACCACATTCTGTCCTGGAACCTCCGGGCTAGAATCCTGTAGGGATTGTGTAGGGAAAGAGAATGAAGCACCATGCATCGCTCTCTACCTCCTGATTGAGGATGCAGTGTCACTGGCTCCCTCAAGCTCCTGCTGCTGTGATTTCCCTGCCAAGATAGACTGTAACCTTTTTCAGAACCCATGAACCAAATAAATCCTCTGTCCCTTAAGTTCCTTTTGCCAGGGTATTTTATCAGAGCTACAGAAAAGGAAACAAAGACAATGGAAGCAATCTCTGCTGCTCCTCTGTGAGAACGTTGTTTAGAATGCGGAACATTTACAGGGTCTGTCATTCTGCCACTGTTCGCCTGTGTTCTTTTCCAAAGTACACGACCATGGCATGTGTGAATAATGGCATTTTCCTCTAATCATTTATTTTTATTATCATCTTTTATATACAGATGCTATTTGACTTGTGATGGAGTTGTGGCCTGATAAGTCAATCATAAATTTAAAATATCCTGCTGAATACATTTAATAGCTCACGCACTGAACACACTGTCTCACCAGCACGGCGCACTTCAGAGCATGGGCTGCTCACCCTTATGGCTGTGTGGCTGGGAGCTGTGGCTTACCACTGCACAGCATCTTAGAGTGTTACTCATGGAGATGGAATGATGGCTCAGCCATTCAGAGCACCAACTGCTCTTGCAGAGGACCTTGTCTGTTCTTAGCACCCACACTGCAGCTCACAACTTCCTGTAACTCCAGTTCCAAGGGATCCAATGCCCTCTTCCAGCTTCTGGAGGCTTCAGGCACACACGTGGTGCACAAATACACATGCAAGAAGAATGCTCATGCATATAAGATTTAAATTTTAAAAAAATGAGAGTCAATCACATTGCATACAACTAGCCCAGGAAACAATCCAAATGCAAAATCGGGCATATGGACTGCTCAATAACTATCACGGCCACACCATCGTAAAGTCAAAATATCCTAAATTGAGGACCATCTGTAGGAAGCAGTGTCATTAATCTTTCAGACAAGAGGCTCAAAAGCAGGCCTGGAGGCTCAGGTTCCTCCCTGAGTCTAATGCCTTTTGGGGTTACTCTCTGTCTTTTGGCTCTAACATCCTTGAATCCAGAGGACCATGAATTCCTAGGCAGAGCAGTGTCAATTCCAGACCATGATTTTGATCTAAGGTTACAATTAGGGCAGGCCCAGGCCGTGCAATGACACAGATACCTTCGGGGATACGCCTTCCTCAGTAGAGCCATGTGTTTCTAGCTTACTGCCTCGTGGCTGCCATTTGTAAATCACTAATATTTTTATCACTGGGTGTGTTTTGGAAATAGGACCCCATGGGATAGTCAAGGGGACTTTCACAGGGCTTCTGGGCCTCAGCTCACTCGCGGTCTTCGCTCTTGTCACCTGAGGATAGCTCTTAGGTTGGCTTGCAGACAGGACTGTTCATCTAAAACCCACCCCACAATTACAGTTGCCTTCTATCCTAGGCAGTACAGAGGGGAAGCAAGACTTTAGCACACATCCTGAAGATCATTCAGGGAGGGCTGTAGCACCGCTGCCCATCTGGAGGAAGGCTAGCCCAGAACTCACATTTCTTGGGGACCTAACCACTCAACTCTCCAAACCAGGCACCACAAGCGATACATATAGCAGTGACACCTAAACCTTCGTTAAGGAACTCATCCACTCTGAGTTGAAACTGTGGAGTCATGGAAAAGAGCTACAAGAGTTAACTTCTCTAAGCCATGCTCCTATTGGCCTCTGAGGCCTCAGTCCTCCATCGAGGGAGGTGGAGCCCGAGGGAGGTGAAGCCCGACGGAGGTGGAGCTTGTCATTCTTCAGGGTAGAAGATTGAGCCTTGTATCCTGGGGCAGGACTCCAGAGAACCTGGAGAGATCCACATGTACCAGACTCCAGGGTCTTCCCTTAGTGTCTTCCTGCCAGGGAGACCCTTGCTGCCTCCTTTCCCAAACCTGGCGTGGGTTTGTCTCTTCTGAACAGTTCAGGATTCCTTTTCAAAAGGACTGCCAAAAAGGGGTGGTAAAACTGCACTGATTCTGTGCGCCAGTCGAATGCTCCACATTTGCATTTATATCTGCATTGTGTGATAAAAAAAATAAACTTTGAGACCCATGGTAATAGCAGAAAAGTTAAATGTTTCTTAGGACATTAAATAACAAATGGGAACCGCCATGACGAGCCTGGAGAAAGACCAAGGAGGAGAAGAAAAGGCTTTATCTATAATGGCACTTCTTTCACGCTTTTTAACCTCGAGGCCACACATTTTCATTTTTCTCCAAACCTCATAAATTACTGAACAACTCTGGATGCAGCTTGCCCCTTGCCAAAGCCCACCCTGCCAACTTGTGGCTGATCCCAAAACCAATGGCAAGAACCTATTCCCACAATACTGTGGCTTTCTATGAGTGCCCCCATGGTGACTCCTGGCTCAAGACTATATATTTCTCACTTGTCTGAATGCAAAGTAAGAGTGGCTATTTTTATAGAACAAAACCATGGTAGAAATGTGGGATTCGGCCCATCTGTATGCACCGCTGCACCTGAGATGCTCAGTGCACATAATAAATCTGTCTTTGGAAACTTTCTTCTTTGCAGATTTGACACAGATAAATGACAAGTATTAAATCTTCGGGGAAAATAACCAGCTGCTGTAGTGGTTGAATTACTGAGACATAAGCTTCCGGGCCTACCGATGTGAAACACCAGTGTACGGCTCCAGAAAAAGGCCACAGGGGAGCTGGGAGAATGTCAGGGGTGACCCCAGACTATCTCTGTCTTTATCAACCCAGAGAGACTAAGGTCATATCTCATCTCAGAGAAGATGAACTTTGGAAGCCATTACTATAACCTTGAGCTTCAATCAGGAAGAGGACCTTTGGGGGTCACATACTACACTGTGTATCAGAACTTGGGTAGGGTTTTCCCTCCAGAAAGAGAAACACAGTGAAGGAGCAAGGACTAGCAATAGACCATTTGTTCCCTGCTCAGAGCAATGGTGTTAATAGGTGTCAGGATGATGGGATAACTCTAAGAGACGAGAGCTAAGCATACTTACCCTGAGAAGTACACATGCTCATACATTACATGTTGATCATAGTCACCCTTAACTCCACACTTGCAGCTTCTTCCAGACCTTTCCCCCAAACCCCCTAAATTCACATCCTTCTTGGTTTTTTTTTCTTTTGTTTTTATATCACTGAGTCCTGTTAGTGCTGCCCATACACACATGGGTAAGGGGTGATCCAATACAGCAGGCCCTTCCCTAGCCAACAACTGTCAATAGCTCCCCAGGCAGGGGGTGGAGTCTCTCCTGTCCCTCCTCCATCCATACCATGTAGGAAATGGAGGAAGTCCTGAGTGTATGGAGACCCACGTGAATGTGAATTTTGACATAGGCACAGCTAGTCAAGGACTCCCAGACCATCAGCCCCTGAGAAACTGGCAAAGCTGTTATCCATACAGACCAGGACCAGGATGGATGGCAAAGCAGATCCCAAGCAAGTTTATGAACAACTGCCCAGTGTAGCGACTGATGGTTTTGTGTAGGACTAGCAACTGCAGCTTCCTCCTCTGGGATAACCAGAGCCTGAAACTGCTCTCCTACAGAAACCGCCCCCCTGTGCTGTACCTAATAAACGAGCTGAGGTTCCATGTTGCAAGCTGTATCCATTAGAAAACCCCAACTTCATTGCATGTGTGTCCGTGTGTCTGTCCTTTCTTTCTTCCCCCAGCCCAGGTTCTGGGACTCAAGGCTCTCAAAAGCAGCAATGCTGGAGAGCTGAGTACCTGATCTTGGGCAGGTCTGGTGCAGGCAACCACAGCTGCTGTGAGCCCATGAGAGCACTGTTTCTGTCCTGTTCAGAAGAAAGTCTTGCCCCAGTCCTCCCTGACCTCTGGCTCTTACAATTTTTCCACCCCCTCTTCTTCAGTGTCTCCTCGGCCCAAGAGGGTGGTGTGCCATTGATGGCTGAACATTCCACAGACACGCATCTCTGCCCTTGGACCAGTTGCAAGCCTGAATTAACTGCCATCCTCTGCACAAAGACAGTTCTCATATAAGGACTGAAAGCTGTACTAATTCATAGGAAAAGCAATGTGAATCTAGAAGGCACTTGATGCTGTGTTCATTTATAGCAGGGTAGTGGTGGTGGTGGT
>NW_022196904.1:100184828-100211012 GCF_008632895.1 Mastomys coucha | reverse complement strand
AGCTCCAGCCCTCTGAGTTTCCCAGCCATGGGCTCTTGTCCATATTCATTGTACCAGGCACACAAGGCTTAGCATCTCAGTATGTATATCCCTAATGCCCTGCCTACGAGTATCACTGGGCTTAGAGATTCAGGTCATTTAAAACATTAAATTCAACCTCTGACATTTTTTTTTCTGTGTCCCAGAAAATATTGATGGTAGTCTCAAAAATCCCAACTTCACATCAGAACCAAGTCCTCCTGACACCCAGAGAGGTTGTTTTGTACTGTAGTCTGTTGTGTCTTGGGGCTAGGGAAGCGGGGAGGATCAACAGTGCTATTTTTTAAAAGTCATCCATGTTCATATGGCCAAAAAATAATTTTAACAGTGAACTGATCTCCAAATGTTAGCAGAACTAAAGTGAGAAGAAAGAAGACCAGGGCCAGGTCTAAGGAGCAAGAGGGAGGCTGACAGGAAGTCCAGCCTGGTATCTCAGAGAACCGGTGACTAGTCCCAGCCCAAAGGCAAGGATGTGAGGGCTCTGGACAGGATTAGCTGCAATACCCAGAGTGCTGCCTTGGAAACAAGTGTTCTTCTCTGACATAAAAGTGGTCAAACCTGTGACCTCATGACAAGCCATCCCCTTTCCCCCCCACCTCGCCCCGGCCCTGCTACCAATGCCATCTGAATGAAGCTGAAGGAAAGCAGATGCTTAGAAGCAGAGTAAGGGTCCTAACACCAGGGTCTCCCTTAACCCTTTTGCTCTGTGACCCAAATGAGGAAGAAGGGGCAGGTGTGAGTTCCTCTGCCCTGTTCCACAGAAGTGGAATGCCAACAGTCATTGTTGAGAAGGTCACGCCTAGGAAGGCGTCCGTCCCAACTGAGTTTCCAAACTTCTCCCTTCTCTACAGTCACTGTGGCACTTGGAGATGGGTGTCCATATTCCTAGGGATTTCTCATTCCAGTGTCCTTGCAATAGACAAGAGAGAATGTATACTCAGAGCTCTTAGCCTCCGAGCTTGGTCTCTAAACATCCCCCAGACCTCAGTCTCCTCATCCGTAAACACAGCACCAGCATGTCAAGGTGAGAGGAGAAATGGTAACTCATGAAAGTGTGTTGCAGGTTATTCGTGGTTGCCAACACTCGACACTACCGTTCTACCTTATGCACAAGGACCAACTGTAAGAGAGATAAGAACATAGGCTTTGGACATAGGCATACACAGAACAAGCTTTCTGTACTTCAGTTTCTGTATCTACAAAATGGGTGCCAAAGTAAGTACCTAGTCCAGGAAGGGTAGGTGGCACATGCAAGACAAAATACGCAGATGAATTGTAAAACTTAAGACACCTTCAAATGAATCAATACATAACAAAATTGCTGGCCCCGACATTCTCACTTTAGTTCTGCTAGCATTTGAAGATCAGTTCACCATTAAAATAATATTGTTTAATATTATTATTAATTCTTTTAAACTTAAGCAAGAAACAGAGTAAACCAAGAAAAAAAGCACTTAAAAGTATTTACATTTATTTCTAACATAAAGTTTGTGTCCGGTAAAGACAAGCAGTGTAGTCAATGGGAGTTGCTGTTCCCAGCATGGGTTAGACAGCCCGGACACTCAGGAACCTGCCAGAATTGAGCAGCTCTGCCTTAGGCTGTGGCTAAGCTCTGCCCTGCTCAGCCTAGCCTGGCTGGATTTCATCCTTAACACCACTGTCTTCAACAAGGCAGAGCTGGCTCCACAGACCTGCAAGCTTTCGCTATCTCCCAGGGCCCTGTGTTTAGGAGGGCTGTGCTCAGAAGGCTCTCCACCTAATCTGGTCCTTTGCTCTTCTTTCCTAGAGATTTTTAGTGCTTTCTGAACAAGGGAGCCCACAGCTTCACTTTCAACCAAACTCTGCAAATTAAGTGACTGGTACTGCTGCCTGGTGTCCTGAGACCCTGTGGGATTGGTCCCCAGAACCTACCTGGCTCCTGCTACCCTCCTCCAGGCAAACCCATTCTGTGTTTCCTGAGCACCATTTCTGACACTCACAGATATAATCTTGGCTGCTGCCCTGGCAAGCAGGTGAAAGGAAGTGTGGACTAGCAGTCAGATCTCAGGGGGTCTGCTCTTCGGAAAGCCAGAGTTGTTAGATCTACACTCAAATTACCCTGCCTCTTCTTATGGTATTACTTGCTTGGTATTTAACAGTGGTAGAATTCTACAGGATATTTTTAGCTTGACCTTGCTCATTAAATTCTCTCAACAGGTATATGGTCTATGGCACTTTATCTCTCAGAAGAGGAAGCTCAAAGGGTTTCATAAATCAAAGAGCATGCAGGAAACCATGCCAGAGTACACACACAGGTGTGTTTGGCTCTGTCCCCTGACTATTGCCTTCTTTGTGTCTGAATTTCTGTCCTTTTTTTCAGACACCTACAAGAAATCCTACACACTCTGTGTCCATCAGGGACTACTCTCCCCACCCCAATCCTCAAAGGCTCCACCTTTAGTGCTGCCAGAAGTACTGATTGCTGTGTGCACATAAAGGTCTATGCAGCAGACTCACAAGCCACAGAGCAGGTATTTTCAGATCAAGAGAAACAGTTCTCTCTGTTTTGGAGACCAGAAGCCATTCCAGTAAATCCTCATTATTAACATACAGGCATTCTATCAATTCTATTCCTCAAGTGAACCCTGCCTAATACAGTCCTTAACTGAACCATATCCACAAAGACTTCTTTGTAGGAATGGAAAGAACATTCAAAAGTTCTAGGGGTTGGGGCGGAGCTATCTTGGAGACCTAGCAAAGTCTGTAAACATGTGGGTAGATAGGAGAGCCTGCACAAAGATTTCCTCATCTTGTCAACCCTCATCACCCTCCATGCCGTGAAGACCCTCTGCCCCACACAACACCAGGTCCGCTGTGCTTAGGTAGATCTGCAGAGTGACAGCCACCAGTGAAGCCCTAAGCCCAGAGGAGCTGGAGCAAGGTCTCATTTAACTTCCATCAACTTCACATTCATTGATGGCAGGGATAGTTTGGTTTCCCACATAACATCAGGATGGACATACTAACAACTTATACAACTTCAAAGGGCAGACATTGTCCTGAAGCCTCCATTGCTCCACTAACGCTGACACCTTTTGTTACTGTGGTAGTCTGTGCAGAATCTTCAGCTTTCCGTTAATTCAATGTTGAGCCAGAAAAGAACAAGAGAAAGGAAGGGGCTCCCTCTCCTTCCTTGGCTGCTCCTTTCTTGCTGGGCTCCTCTTTGGAGAGAAGAAGGGGAGGGAAAGGGGGAAGGAAGAAAACAGAGAGAGAGAGATGAAAGATATCATAGGATTTTTGTTTTTGCTTTTGTTTTTGTTTTCCAGGAAATTTATCCATGTGTCATGGACTGGTTAAGTGGTCCCCGTAAGGCAGCCTCTGTGTCTGATGCCTAAACTTGAAGTCTACCGGGGAATTGCACAGTCTGGAACCCATCTGTGCTTTCTGAGTCTGTTCTTAGTGAAGAGCTGAGCCTCAGGAGGGCAGGCCCCCTGGCACTGAGCTAAATTACGTGTACGTCAGCATGCTGGAAGCCTGCCACCGCCTCCCTTTTACCTCCAGTCTCAAGAAGAAGTCCCTCTGGGACCCAACTGGAAACAGGCAGAAATGGAACTGTTGTATATTGACAAAACGCATTGACACATTACAAATTGTCCTGGGTGAGATTCCCCGGGAACTGACTCTTACAGAGCTTTGCAATCCAGGGACCTGGGGGCATGTCCTTGGGCAGAGTGCTTAGCTGAACTGAGAGCCAGCTACAGTAGGATCTGGTACAGTATGGCACAGTGGAGCCAGCATAGCCTACAAAGCTGCCAAGGCTGCCTCCTAAAGAGTGCATGACCTCGGGCAAACAGCAAGGTACAAGAGTCATTTCCAGAGCCGAGAGCCTCTGCAATCACCACTCCTCACGGTTGTAAGTTGGATTGCTGTTAGGGAGACAGCATAGGCATACTACCCACTATTCCTGCCCAGCATGGCTTCATCTGGGCAAGTGCACAAAAACAGCCACCAGACTTTCTGTGTAGGTGATAATAGGATAATTCTGCCCCTTTCTAGAAGCTACCTGCATTGTAGCCGCCCTGATCCTCCATTTCCAGATCTCCATGCAGCTATGATACCTGCAGTAAGAATCCTCATAGCCTTGCTATGATCTGTGGTTCCCTTAATTTCTTCCCCTGTATGTATTCAGACACCCTTAAAAAACTGAGCTCAAAGAACATGAATTCCCGAGAAGTAGTAGTAAGAGTCGTTTGAATTCTCTGTTAAGTGAACTGAGACAGCCAGCCTACAACCCAACCCCCAGGACAGCTCTAGGAACCCCATTCCCTCCTCACTATAGGGGTTCACTTCAGCCCCAGCTGCTGATTTCTTGGCCGTGTGACATCTACGAGTAGCAGAAAACTCAATAGGTGGCTTACACCCTGCTGGTCCCCAGAGCCATCCCACCAACTCTTACACACAACTATTCTCAAATATCCTCAAAGTAAAATTCTCCTCTGAAAGTTATAAATAAAAACTAAGAACTTCAGGTCTCGCTCTGTATCTCTCTGTCTTCATGGGTCCCCCTGTACACACACACACACACACACACACACACACAAACACACCACCACCACCACCATCCTCATAATCCTCAGAGCCCAGACAGTAACCTCTAATTTTATCTCCTCACATCTCCTCCTGCCCCCTTCCAATCTGTGTCATCCCACAAACAGAATGGTCTTTTAAAAATAGACATTTATGATCATATGTTTCCTGTCCTTAAATTCCTTTAGTGTTGTTCTACCTATCACATTTAAATTAAATGCTAGTGTGTGTCTTTGTGACTGGGTGCATATGTGTTTTTGCATGTTTGTAGATACGTGTATACGTATGTGTGCATGGACGCATATGCTCAAGGTTGATATTGGGAATTGTCCTCACTGGCTTCCACCTTAATCACTGAAGATACGTCTTTCAATTACACCCAGAGTTCTCCAACAGGGCTTGTTTCCCAAGCTAGCTTGCTCTGAGGATCCCCTGTCTCCACTTTCCAAGGTTGGAATTATAGGCAGATCACCACACCTAACTTCAGACATACGATTCCTAGGATCTAAATTCTAGTCCTCATGCTTAGGCAGCAAGCGCTTGAACCACCAAAGCAATCTCTCTGACTCCTTCTTACTTTTTTGAGACAGGGCCTTTCACTGAACTTAAGAGTTTATCAAGTTGCCTAGTAACGTGGCTGGTCGGTGTGTTCCAAGGATCTGTGTGTCTCCATTCGACTCTCCAGCACTGAAGTCATGCCAACTCACCTCACTTTTATATGGATGTTGGGATCCAAACTTGTCCTCAAGCATGGATGTCAGTCAATTCAAAGACTGAGCCATCTCTTCAGCACTATGTAGCAAACTGTTAACCTGGTCCATGAGTCTTTACAAGGCCCTCCAAAGCCCCACACCACCTCCTGACTTTGGCTGCTACTTTCTTGCTGGGCTCCAAAGAGGCTGGCTATCTGGCTGCACCTTCTCTCAGCCTCCAGATGCTGTTGCGTAACATTGCCAATTTATCAGCTGTCACATGGTTGTATGTCCACTGGCACAAGTCTCCAGCTATGTTCTGTGTGAGGGACAGACTGTAACACTTTTCTTAAACCATGTAACATAGCTAGTACATACAAACTCCTACTCAGTTCCCGATCTGTGGCACGGATATAATCATATTACCTGAAGCTATGAGAGCCCAGGAGAAAAGCCACATGGTATACATAATTCTGGGCACATTCAGAAACACCAGTAATGGGCATGCTTCATCCTCAGGCCTCAGCCCAACATTTTCCAGGGTCTATCTGGGAGCCAGGCCAGGCCTTGTATATGCTCCCACAGCTTCTTGTCATAAGAAATCAAAATATGACTTTGTCTGTCCTCAGACTCCTAATGGCAGAAATCCTGCCTGTTTATTTACCGCATCCCAAGGGCCTAGCCTTGTTTCTCAGAAGTGTTCTTTCATTCTGGTACAGTTGGGAAGATATGGATACAGGACAGAGCACATGCATTCTGTCGCTGTATTTGGAGATGGAGTCAGAAGGCAGGGGAAGGCATCCAAAATGTGTCCTGAGAAGATCTAGCAGCTGATGGTTGATCTATGAATGGTCTTTTCTGCCTCCCCAGGCTTATTACAATACATTCTGCATGGCTGTAACATTATGTTATTTTGTTTTCTGCAACTCAGTAGTAGAGCATATCCATCAAAGGTCAGTTCTCCTCTGGGTTTGAACAAGGAAAAGACCATAGTGATGCTCTGGGAAGATCTTATGCTATGAGTTTAGAGGACCAAATCTAAGCCCTGTATTATCATTGAGCCTCTGTGTCATCTTGTACTGTAAATAGGACCCCAAGACACACTTGACTCATAGAAATTGAAACACTGAGATAAATGAATGAATCCTAGGAAGTAGTGTCTAGCCTACCTGTATATCTTACTGACTCAGGCTAAGGTCACAGGATGGTACACTCATGTGACACATCCCAGAGAAAGCTAAGGAGGACACCTCTTCTATGGTGGGCCTGAGGCTACTGAGACTGGTAAGTTGTATGACAACGGTGAGAAGTGGGAACCCAGCCACAGCCACTGCCAGGCAGGACCACACCGGGAATCACTGTGACAGTAAAACTGCTATGAACTTGGGGAAAGAGCTGGGCTCAGAGATGGAGCTAACAGATGCCAAGAAGAAGACTCACTGATGACCCAGTCTCTGAGAAGCCACCTTGGTTGTAATCCCCCGCAATTAGAAGCTTGAAAAGCCCCCATCTTCCAGCTCTTAAGTGGAGTTCCGGCTCTTTCTATTCCTGTAGCCAAATGGCTGCTGACTAAGTCATCTTCTCATAGCAGATGCCAACAGAACAAAACCTTAGCCAATAAGAGGGCTCCACTCATGACAGCTTCATCTGTTTCAAAGACCTCTGTCTTCGCCTCTCTGTATTAGTCAGCATTCCATCACATAAGGAATTGCCTGAAGTAACCAGCTTACAGAGAGAAAAAGTTTATTTAGGTTAATAATTCTGGAAGCTTTAGGATATGATTGATTGTCCCTGTCACCCTGGGCCTAGGGCAAAGTAGCAAATTGTGGTAGGAGTATATGGGAGCAGAAAACCCCACAGCTGGGAAGCCAAAGAAAACTAGAGAAGGCCAGGGCTGGGATCCCAGCATCCTATTCCAGAGTACACTCCCAGAGGTCCACCGAGCCCCGCCCAGCTCCCATGCATGCCCAGAATGAGCACTGCAGCCAAGAGGCTACCTTTTCAAAGCCAGAAGAGAGACCCTGTTGGATGGGAGAAATCTGTAGGGGACTCACCCTGATGTGTGGTCATGAATACCAGCAGATCCTGTAGGATGTGAGCACAGAGAGAAAGGAATTCCTAGAAGCTTCATCTTGAAAACTGAGAGCCCATAGTGGCTGGGGAGGCAATTCCAAGACCAGCATTCAAAGACTTTTCCATTTTCCTAAACATGCCACCGGAAGAAAACTAAAAGACATGACTTTTTGTGGATGCATTCCTGTGAGTGCAAAACCATGTAGTCTAGAGGTATCTGAACTACAGGAAATGTAATCTATTAAGCTTTGGTCACCTCTGTGGCCACCAAGCCATGGCATTAAGCAGGCTTGTGACAAAGATAAATGGGGGTTAACTTAAAGTGCTCTTATTATCCCATTTCTCAGATGGGGCTTTGGACCTCAGGGCCCTGAGGTCAATTACATGGCCCTCTCTCTAGAAACTAGATCCAGGTAACATGGCTCTGCCTTTGGGCTGCAGCTAATACTCTTTTGGCTTGCCTATGGGCAAAACTAACTCAGAGAGGGGAGGCTTTCAGAGGCCTATAATCTCCTGAGGTCCAAGGTCAAGGGCCTAACTTCATAGCATATTAACACAAGCTGTATAAAAACTTATAGCTTCTCTGACCTTTTGAAGGATCTGAGAAAAATGTCTTCCCTGGGGTCTGAACCTAACTCTTGGCTTCTGTGTCTGTGGAGATGTAGAGCCTTTGAAAAAGCAGGAGCAGGAGGTCAGAGAACCCAGAGAATGGATTGTGTGCAAGGGTCATGCTTTCTCAGAGCTTGGTTTCTCCACAATAAAACACAGGCAAATGAGATGGCCCTCCACATCTCTGCTCATTCTCTGCTTCCAGACAGTTCTCAATGGCTCATCTGAATTTTCCTCACAGAGAAGCAGCTGACTTACACTTTAGGTTGCATCATTTAGCAGCTGGTCCATGGCAGGCCCTTGGTAAATGTCCCAGAGTTAATTTAAGGGTTGCCTCGGGCATCTAGAATTTCTCATCATATCTGCATCTATCCCATAATTCCCTAACACTTGATGAGCCATGTGGGCTGCAGTACAGTCTGTGGTTTATGAAAAATATCTCAGAGATCACATCCCTACCAGGGGGCATGAAATCCCTGGGAAGAAGGAGCCCAGAATGTCATTGAGGCTGACAAAGAGACCGCATAAAATCAAACCAGACCAATTTCACTCATGAATCTAAATGTGAAAATCCCAGACAAAATGCTAGCAAATTGGATTCAACAGTATATTAAAAGAATAATTTACCACAGCCAAGTAGGTTTCCCAAAGAAGGCAATGCTGTTTTAATATTAGTAAATCTGTTTATGGAACACACGAGTGGATCAAATAAGGGATGCCATATGATTATCTCAACAAGAGCAAGAAAACCAACCATGAAGATTCATCATGAATTCCAACAGGGCCATCCTCTAAGATACCAGGGAATAGTAGAACATGATGACAGTTGTGAGGATTTTGGTTTGGTTTGGTTTGGTTTTTTCAGGGGGAAGATGTCCCATAACCAAATGCCTTTCTTACATTTGAGAAATGGGGATATTATGAGTGAGTGTGTGTGTGTGTGTGTGTGCACATTTGTGTATATGCATTGTGTGAATTAGGAAGGGAAGGTAAAGCGTAGAGGTCAGAGGACCAACCCCAGACTGTCATGTTCGGAAAGCCACCCACCTTCTTGGACACGGTGTTTCCCACTAGCCTAAGGCTCACTAATTATGTTGGTCTGGCTGGCCAGTGAACTCCAGGGAACCACCTACCCCTTTCTCCCCAGTGCTGGATTACAAGTTCTCCACACCTAGCATTTTTACATGGTGCCAGAGAATCAAACTTAGGTCTTACACTTATAAGGAAAGTGCTTTGTTGACCGAGCCAGTCTCCCCAGCCCACTTTTGAACTTGGGTGGTGGCAGACTGCCTTCCACCATAGACATGGAGAAAATGCCACACTCTTATATTGTTCTGGGCACTGGGCCCTTCCTTATGACAACAGTGGAATTGCCTGGTCAAGGACTCACCCTGTGTTCATAGGGTAGAACAGGAAACAGGAACAGAAAACGGAGCTTGTGTGTGTTGGGGCGAGGCTCCCAGTAATGACAGCCATATCAGCTTCCTTGATCCTGATGAAGAAGCTGGAGTACCATATCCTAGCTGTAGAGCTCAGCATTCTTGGTCTTTCAGACTACATTACCACTCATTCAAAGATGGCAGCAGTTATCTAGAGATAGCGGCAGCCACGTCTCTTACACACAGTCATGATCGGATACCAGCTGTTCACACTTCCCTTTCTCCTGGCTCTGGGATAGCCAGACTACTGCCCATGATTTATTTTTTCTGCTTAAATCAGCCAAACTCCATTTCTGTTGCTGGCACCTAAAAAATCTTAGGTACCAAAATCAATTTCCTTAACATGGTGGAGAATGTGCCATATTTTTTCAAATATATGGCCAAAGTTGTGCATAGCCATAGCATTCCTACTAAAACAAGAGTGGCCAACCTTGCTGCTGATATTAACAATATGACTGGTACTGTTATCTGTGTATCCATCTCTTTTTAAAACCAGGTAAATTTATTCAGGCACCATTTTCCCATCTATTATCTGCCAGGTCCCATCTGGCTTTAGATTTAACCTTTTCTCTCATCTCAACCATAGAAATCATTGGTGTCATTTCTATTCCTTTAATTTTGCCCCCCTCAGGATGTATATATACAAAAGTCACACATTAGAAGCATTAAGTCACTTTCACACTGCTTCTTTAACTCAAATGAGATCTCTCTATGGTCTTGTGCAAGTAACATTATATCATAAGGATGCACCCAAAGTCTGTTTGCTTCATCCATTTAAATATTTAGATTATTTTCAGTTTGGGACTGTTATAAATAAAGTTTCCATAAATATTTGTGAGTCTGTTTATCTAAACACATGGATTTTTGTTGTTGTTGCTGTTTTTGTTGTTTTCTTGGGTAAATATTTAAATATAGGAGTACTGAGTTACATTTAGTAAACATTTAACTTCAGAAGCAGCTGTCCCCAACATACCTATGCTGGTGGCATTCTCCATGGCAGTGTGGGAGCCACAGCTACTCTGGCTCCTTCCAGCACTTGGTAATATCCGAATCTTCATTTTAACTGTCGAGTGGGTATGCAGCGGTGTTTTGATTACACTGAGATTCTTTCTGGATGAGGTGTCTGTTCAAATTATCCACCTACTTACTGTATTGATGTCTTTATATATAAGAATAAATATGTATTTATTCTTCTTATGTTCTCAATGCAAGTTCTTGGTCAGACCCCTGCTTTGAGAATACTTCCTCCTGGCCCATGATTCACCCTTCCATTTGCTTAGGATTGTCTTTCAAAAAATAAAAGGTTCCATTTTGATAAAACTTAATTGATCATTTTTTCTTGGTATGATTCATAAATTTTTAGTCCTACCTAGGAAATCTTCAAGAATACAAGATTTTTCTTGTTCTACTTCCCCTTCTGGTTTAATTGTTTTTAGCTCTTAAATTCAAATCTGTGATTCATTCTGGGCTAAATTTTCTTGATAGTGTGTGAAGAGGGTTCATATTCAGTTTTTGCACAGGAATATAAAACTCTTAGAGGATGCTGCTATTTTAACATTGCCTTCCTGAGCATGATGATATTCAAAGCATATGAAGGGGATGCAGTTCCTGGAAAGGAGGGGAGTAGCCACCATATGTGCATCACTGTGTTTTCATGCTTGGAAATCCCAGAAAAACTCACAGCAAGAACCTCAAATGGTAAGAATCCAATACAATGACCTGTCACAAAGTAAATATGCAAAATCCAATAACTTTTCTAAATAAAAGCAGCCATTTAAAGGGCATAAGAAAAAGACACTTTTCTGTATGCAAAGTAAAAGAAAAAATCCCTAAAAATAATCTTAGTTCACAGTCTTAAAGAGAAAACCTGGAATCTTCTATTGTGGACACCACAGATAACTAGATAAAGCTGTGTCAATCCCTTAGATAGAGGAACTCAATAAAATAAAGATGTTCTAAGTGAAATTATAAAATTGAAGTCTAGGGGTAAAACAGAAATGGTTTTAAGATCCATCTGGAAAAATGAAGAGCGAAGAACAGATGAAAAGACCGTGTGTCAGGGGCTGGGGAGATGGCTCTGTCCAGTAAAGTACCTGCCAATTGACAATAAGGATCTCAGTTTGGATCCCCAGCACAATGTAGAAAGCTAGGCATGGTGGTGCTTGTCTGCAACCTCAGTGCTCGAGGGCAGGAGCATAAGGATCCTTTGTACTTGCTAGCCAGCCCTTCAAGCCAAGCCAGAAAGGTCTACTTTCAGTGAAAGATTCTGTCTCCAAAAAAATAAGAGTGGCAGAGAAAAACACCTGCCTTCACCTCTGTCCTCTGAATGCCCACATGTGGGTGTGTATACCCACATACATATGTACACATATCTATATCACACACACACACGCACGCACATAGAAAGAGAGAGGAGGGAGGGGGAGAGGGAGAGGAAGAGAGAGAGAGAGAAAGAGAGAGAGAGAGAGAGAGAGAGAGAGAATATGAGAGAGAGTCGAAGAGTGGGGATGTAAGCTGCCCAACCTTATAGAAAACAAGTATTACAATCAAGACTCTGTATTTAAAGGCTCAAAATTAAACTGATGGGTCAATATGCTAGAATATGGCTAAGTTTATCTGAAACAGAACTCTAGGCATAATAACAGAGCATTGTAGTCAGATAGAATCAGCATAGCTTATAATTGTAAGAATGAAACACTGGAGTAGTCTACTAGAAACATGTCCATGGAGACATTTTGTGAGGTACTAAGCCACCAACATTAGAAGCACCCCCCCCTTATCAAGGTGGTCTGGCGGAATGCGTGCCAAGGAGGCAACCACACTCAGCACCCTCTACTGATGCCACTGAGCATCACACCTATTATAAAAGGAAGGTTTACAACAGGCTCATACTTATTTCTATAGGTGAAGCTAGGATGAGTTTTGATAATAATCTAGAAGCTATATATTGGTGATTGTGATGGTCCAAATGAGAAACATTCTCTATAGCCTGATATATTTGAATACTTGGTCCTCAGTTGGTGGTGCTTTGGGGGAAGATCATGGGATATTTAGGAGGGGCAGCCTTGTTAGAGGAAGTGTGTCACTAGGGTTTTGAGGGTAGATGGCCCCACCCCACTCCATGCTTTCTCTCTCCACTTCCTGTGTGTGGATAAAAGTATGATTATCCAGCTTTTCTCTCCTGCAGTCATGCCCTCCCTTCCCTGCCATGTGGACTCTCTCCCCCTGGACCTGGAAACCTCAAGTTGCTGTTGGTCATGGTGTTTTATCACAGCATCAGAAAATTAGCAAATCCAGTGACTGAAACAGTCTGCAAGAGACAAAGCACATTTTCCAAGCACATCAAGACCATAGTTCTGGACACACTGCTAACATCCCAGCTGTCAGAGTAAGTTAACTACCACCTAGGTAGTGAATATCTCCTCTGCAGAGAGAGTGAATTTTTGCCAACTGCTAATCTTAATGATCACAGCCCTGTACCAGAACAAGATGCCAATGGATAGAAAGGGAAAGTAAGGAAATATACTAGAATTTAGATATGAGTGCTGGCAGGTGTGATGTGCTAAGTGGACAAAGAACAGGTTTTTTGAGTAAAAACCAATTTTGTTCTGAAGTTGCTGTAGCATTTAAGAGGAGATCTCAAATAGGCAATTTGATGAGTCTCCCACTCAGGAGAAAAAGCATGTATAAAAGCACAGACATTACCACTATTCGTTTATAAGCTATTCGATGCAGTGGGTCAACTTGACAACCTGAAGCAAAGTGTGGAGGCAGAGTAGAAACTGTCTGCCTGAGGACTTTGGGTATCTCAATGTGCAGCTAACGGGTCTGAGAGACTGACTCAACAGCAATATTGCCAAAGAGGATCCAATGTCACCAGGGCCAAAGGCTCAAGGATCCTTGAAGGAAGAGGAAAGAGGCCCAAACTGAGAGCAATGATGCCCAGAATTTCATAAGAGGAGAAGAGAGATGGAAGGTGCTGGTGATCTTAACAAGATCTGTAGAGGGGACCAGCCCTAGGAAGCACTGTGTTACATGCTGCAGACAATAACAAGAAAGAGATGCATTCCTTGCCCTTCAGGAAAGCACGACCCAGTAGGGGAGGCAGACACGTGAATGAATCATTGCACTACAATGTGGTAAATCGTATAACAGAAAAACATTTTCCAAAATGTGTTCCACTAAACACCGAGGGAGATGTTAGTCCAGTCTTAGAAAATAAACTGTTCCACGCAAATAAAGTTGGGAAAGGCTACAGGCTAGACCTTCATCTCAGGAGCTGCCCAGGACACACTATATTTGAAATGTTCTAAGGATGTTGAGGAAAGAAAGCTGACTACTTTTGATTCATGATTTTTTAAAAATGGGTGGAAAAAATTATATTGCAGCATTCTGTTTACTTCTTTTAAAGAAGAATCTTCTTTCTCACCTTCAGCTGTGGAAACTCTGAAAGAACTTAAGAATGGGTCAAGAGGTCCCTGGGGTAGAGCAGTGTGCCCTTGCTTGGAGAAATGAGAAACATTATGTGATAGGAAACCCTATTGACAAAGTTGGCCCAGGCAGGAAAGAAGTCCAGGTTAAGAAATCCAGTATCTTGAGGATTCCAGAAGAAACCACCAATATCCTGAGATATTGTTGATGTTCTACAATGGCTAAGCTTTTGCATGAGCATTATCCACCAATCCCCCAATGCATTCAGCATTGCTGCCTAGTTCAGAACACAGGGACTAGATCCAGCAGAATAGAACCAGCTTTTCATGTCCACTGATTCTGCACCCACAGACATAACTAATGATACACTGAGAATTCTCTTTTAAAGGAAACTGTACCAAACATCTGTGAACTTCTCTGAAGAGTAATTATGATAACTGCTAATGTATTATTTGCATTGCATTAGGTATTCTAAGTAATCTAGAGGTGATGAACACAGGAAGATACCTCAGTATGGTACTGCATACAAGCAATTCCAGTCCTCAGGAGGTTAGGGCAATGGGAACAGGAGTTCAAAGCCAGCCTGAGCTACATAGTAAAACCCTGTCTCAAAAATAGCAAGTAAACAAGGAGTACAGGGAGATGTGTATGGTCCATGTGCAAATATTCTATCTCTGATTTTTGAGAATTCTTGACTTTTGATCTGTTCAGGAGTTCTGAGGGATGGCTGTGCTGGGAGCCAGGAGGAGAGACAGGGAGCAGGGGAATATTTATAAATCCAAGAGACAGCATGCTGACAAAGTCTGTGACTTGGCCCCTTGGCAGGAAGGTGTCATGATCATTTTGTTGAGGGGTGGAAAAGAGGTGGTCCTGAGAGAAGTGGGAAGCTGTCAGGGAATGGAGCATACCCAATAAGAAAGTAGAAAGTAGGGGTGGAGGAGAGGATTCAGTTGGTAAGCTGGATCTGCAAACAAGAGGACCAAAGTTTGGCTCTGCATCAGCCACATAAAAGCCCAAGAGGCATGGCTATACCTGCTTGTATCTCCATCATGGGGGCGGGGGGTGGGGATGGTGTGCAGAGACAGGCAGATTCCAAGAGCTTGCTGGCAGACCAGCCCAAAACAATGAACTTCCAGTTCATCAAGAGACCATGTCTCAAGGGAATAAGACAGCAAGTGAATGAGGAAGACAGGGAGCCACAGACATCCTGCTCTGACCTCCACACATGTGTGTACTCACACACTCATGTACCCATCCAACACAAACATATAAACACCCACAAAAGAAAGAAAACAGAAGGGAGCAACTGGAAGAGGAAAACCAGTGGGCTGTGAAGGGTCCCAAGGAAGAACAGTGGAGGGGGCACTGAATGAGAGCAAAGTATAATGGCACATGTGTGAAAATGTTGTAATGAAACAGTACTTTTTGTGCTAACCTAGTAATTTAATGTAAAAAAAAAAAAAAAAAAAAAAAAAAAAGAAAAAAAAAAGAAAAGGAAAAAAAGAAAGAAAAGGAATGCTTTGCTACCATCTCTCAAATCAGAGAAAAAAGATGTAGCAGATTTTTTTTCTTAAAGCATTTTCATTGCCAGAATGTTGTGGTGGCAGAATCTATAAAAGTTGTAAGACTGTGTAATGCTCAAGGCTACGGGGTGCTCTGAAAAACAAATAAAATAAAGATGAATAGAACTGGAAAGCAGCATGCACCCCAAGACATCCCAGGGCTGAGATCAACCAGCTGAGGCCCAATCAAAAGTGATCTGCCCAGTCTCCAACCAGTACCAGAGCTGGGATCAGCTGTACCAGCTCTACCTGCCTGTGCTGTTCAGGCTTGCGGAAAGTAACGGTTGTTTATCCACATTCCCGGGTGCCTGCGGTCACCAGGAGAAAAGAAAAAGCAGCATCCATTCCTTAATAGAAACAGCCATGGAATTCTGTAGACATTTCCTGAGGGAACCCTGAGAACAAACTTGCTCTCACCAGGACATGGAGCTCAATTTCCATCGTGTGTCCTGGACCCTGTATCAGCCACAGACAGGATGGTTACAGCCACCCTAGCACACCCAGGTGGCCCTGTATCAGAGGACACAGTGGCTGTGTCCCACATTCCCAGACCAACTAGTCTCACTTTGCATCAGAGAACGGCTAAGAGGTCTGGCTTCTCATTAATTTGGCAATTTCCCTAGAGGTAGAAAAATTAGGTGAAATTAAATCACCAGCTGGCTTCACAGCAGGTTCTGGTCTTCTTCAATCTTTCCTTGACAAGTAAGGCACTGGAGGCAGGAGAGACCCCATTAATACTTTGTTGTACAAAATCCACACTGCTGAACAAAATCAATCCATTAATGCGTAGCTCAGGGATTCACAGGCACTTCCTCTCAGGTAGGAAGGGAGCAGCAGGAGAATAAGATGTTGGGGTTCTCTTTTATATCTGCCAATGGGGAACAAGAGGAATCCTTACCTGCTGAAACCAGCATGACCCTGAGAATCCTGCCAGGAAGGTCACGGCGGTCAGAGATGATGACAAATACTGACCTGCCTAGTGAAAGTACAGGAACCTGGGGATTGGTTGCAGCAATGTGATCCAGAGAGCACAATACTCTTTAGTAAAAGATAGCTCTGAAGTGTGATTCTATCACATCAGAGCCCCAGTGGAAGCAAAGCAAATACAGCTTTAATCCGAGGGCTGGTCAGGGAGTTCAAGATGGCAGACCAGAGCTCAGCACAAGGAAATGGAGGCAGAAGGCCAGACAAGTGATAGCATGATGAGTCTAGAAATACCAGAATAGGGAGTGGTAAAAGTGGTGGCGGTGGCAGCAGCGGTGATGGCAGAGGTGACAGCGGCAGTATTGGTAATCATGGTGGTGGTAAAGGTGGTGGGGTGACAGCCGTGGGTACTTTGTCAGTGGCTTACCCCTTAGAAAAGTGTCAAGTAACCTCCTGTTCTGGTAAGATTTAGAGGAAAATACTGACCGTGCACAGACACTTTGCTTGTAATTACTGCCTGAAAAGGATACCATGACAACTGTTTGCAGCCATGTCAGATCTTCAATAGCCCCATCTCAGAAAGGGCAGAGCAGCATAGCACAGAGATGAAGCACCCCAGCATCAGGCTACACAGAGAAAGCCTCACCCTCATCACTGCCCCTCTAACATTTCAAAGATTTTCTTCAAAGTTTCTTAGTTCCAAGAATTGACTAGGGCATTGTTTAAAAGGCTCAAGGAGAAAAGATGTTTAGCCACACTGCACCAGCTGCAGGCTCTTGCTGCTGTGGTCAGGGTTTCAGAAACCAACGGTTGTATCCTGGAGTAGTAGCCACATGCCATAGTCTTCTCTGATGCCCAGAGCAGTGAAGGGAGAAAGTTACAGTGCAATGATATAACCAACACAAGTGAAGTTTTGTCGTGCCCGCTCGTCTACCCCAGTAGGTCTACAGTATCAGGGGTAAAAGCCTGATCACAGACAAGAGGAGTTATGACTTCGAAGGGAGTCTGTGCCTCCTGGGTATTCAGTCAGTTGTGGCATCCCCTAACTCAGAGATAGCCCAGATATGTCCTGTGAACTCATGTGCTAGGTGCTCACCAAGATATGATTTATTAATAGCTAGATAAAATTGGACATTGCTCTCTGACCTTTACCAATGTTCCAACATCTTAGCCAAACCCTGGCCTGGAATTTCATAAAGAATGTTACCCATCTAGACTAATTGCCTTTGACATTGTAGGTAGGGGATTGAAGCTTACAGAATGGGAGACTTATCCCAGAGCAAGGTCAAGTAGAATCCTCATTCTCAGTCAGGTACAGCAGCTGAACCACTCCTAGAAATTAGCAAGAAAGAGACAGTCTCTACTAGCCCAGAAGATTAGCATAGTGGGTGTTTTACTAAGGATGGGTGGGACCTTGAGCCTAGAGGGAGAGAGAGAGAGAGAGAGAGAGAGAGAGAGAGAGAGAGAGAGAGAGAGAGTACAGTAGTCAGCATTCAAGATTCGAGCCTCTACCCTCCTGGCTGGTGCACCTGCAGCCCCCTCACCCCCCCCGGGGCCTCCGGCCAGGCCCATGTGGCCTGAGCGTGCTTGGAGCCCAGGGGTACTGCACCAATCCAGAGGAGATGGCTGCTATTTTAGACCCAGTGTGTTTCAGGTAGCTTCAGAGGTACCTCAACTACTGAGCTGCCAGATTTTTCATCTCTCTTTTGCAATGACTGTAAAAGCCTCATGCCATTTTTGAGAAATACATTCAGATCCCACACTTCTCTGTGTCGACTCTATTTATCTCATGCCAAATCCCTTGCCCACCTGGCCAGAACTCTCATCCCTGCAGAACAAGGGGACCCCGTAAGAAACCCCAGCCCGTGGCAAAGTTTCCAGAGGGGAAACCTGCAGGTAAACGGTTCCCACCAGGACCTGGAGCTGAGGCATGCCTGGATGTGCTTGCGACCTCAGATTGTGGAGCAGGGCCATCACTAGACTGAGCCATTTCTCCAGGGCCTGAAACATTTCCTGTCATCTGTTCTTCCCTGTTTGTTTCTCCAGGTGAATTTTAAAGCATTTGTCTTGATCTACCCCCCAGACTCCCATGTTATAAACTCACCTGGACAAATGAACATCTTTAGCCTACTGAGTTCTCTCATCTAAAAGATGGGCATATCTATATTTGGTTATCTTTTGTGTGTGTGTTCTCAATGAAAGGTTTGGGGTCTTATTCTAAAGGCTGTGGACTGAGATTATTTATAGGAAGCATTTCTTTGCTATTACTGTTTTTGGGATCCTGTCCTGTGCAGAGTATGTGGCTAAGTAAAAATAGAACAAAGCACAAGCAAAAACACCCCTGTAGTTAACAGACAGGAGGCTGTGTGCATGTGTGGCTGGCATCACGAGGGTCCTCGACTCAGTCCTGTCAGAACACTCCAGAAGGTCTCCCTCCTGTGCACTCACCCTTGATGTTGTGGCCTAGACCCTAATAAAATATCACCCAAGCACTTTAGAGCCTCTGGTCTTTAGCACAGGTAGAACGGGCTGAGCTGGGAACACAAGAAGCAGATGGCTCCCCAGGCTGCCAGGCTGCCACACCTTGCAGGCTAGAAGGCAGCTAAAGCCTTTCATGAAAGACCAGCAAGCAGGGAATTCAGGGAGCTGAGACCATGAGGGACTGCAGAAGGGTTGAGACAGGGAGCAAGGGTGGAGAGTGGACGCTGTGGAAATCATACCGCTGTGACAAGCTATGGGACCTAGCTGCTGGGAGAATTCCAGAAAGCCATGGAGTTACAAGCTCTGGCTGCCAAGAAGCCATGATACTAACAGCCAGGAGTCCAGAGTCAGATAATTAGCTTCTGGATGCTGGGCCACAGGCACTTAAAGCCCAGAGCTGTCGACATACCACTCCACAGATACTTGCTCAGCCTCACTCATTGCTGTTCTAGTCACAACAGCTAGGAAACAGAAACATCCTAAATGACCTAAAGCTGATGGATAGATAATGAAAATCCGGTACTTATACACTACGAAATACTAGTCAGCTGTAAAGAACAATGAAATCATGAATTTTGCAGGTAAATGATGGACCTAGCAAAGATCATATTGAGTGAAATACCCCAGACCCAGAAAAACAAATAACATATGTTCTCTCTCATTGAAGGCTCCTAGCTCCAAATCTCCAGATTCACAAACATATCCTGGAGCAATTGAAGAAAGCAGGGAAGTTTTAAGAAGGACTATTGCAGGGGTAGAGTGGTTGGAGAGCAATAGAGAGGGGGATTAGCAGAGTATAGATGATCTGATCAAGGAATGGGAATCTAGGAGTCAGAAGCGGGCAGGGTTCTCTGTATGGAAAAAGAGAGAGTGTCTTAGTGTTTCTATTGCTGTGAAGAGACATCATGACCATGGCAACTCTTATAAAGGAAAACATTTAATTTGGGCTGGCTTACAGTTCAAAGGGTTCATTATCATCATGGTGAGAAGCATGGCAGCATGCAGGTAGACATGGTGCTGGCGAGTAGCTGAGAGTTCTACATCTTGATCTATAGACAGCAGAAGAACATATCACATTAGGCCTTGTTTGAGCATCTGAGACCCAAAGCCTGCCTCCACAGTGACACACTTCCTCCAACAAGGTCACATCTTCTAATAGTACCACCCCCTATACCTCAAACACATGAGTCTATGAGGGCCATTCCTATTCAGGCCACCACATTTCAGCCCTGGCCCCCATGTTATCTTGTAGCCATAACATAATGCAAAAATGCATTGAGTTCAACTTCAAAAGACCCCACAGTCTATAACAGCCTCAAACTTGTTCAAAACTCCAAAGTTTAAAGTCTCTTCTGAGATTCATAGCAATCTCTTAACTGTAATTCCCTGTAAAATCAAACTGAAAAAGCAGATCACATCTTTCCAACATCCAATGGCACAGGATATACATTACCCTTCCAAGTGGAAGGGAAGGGAGCCTAGTGAGGAAATACTGGACCTAAGAAAAGCCAGAAACCAGCTGGGCACACTCCAACTCTACCACTCCAAGTCTGATGTCAGATCTCCAAGACCTTTCCACTTTGTTGACTGCAACACACTTCTTTACTCTGGGCTAGTTCCACTTCCTGTTAACAGCTCTTCTCAGCAGGTATCCCATGACTCTGGCATCTTCAATATCTTGGGGACTCCAAGGCAATTCAGGCTTCACCTTCACAGCTTCACACAAATGGCCTCTCTAGGCTTCCATGCAGGAAAACTCCTGACTCATGCCTGGTCTCAGCAGCTTTCCTTAATTGCAAAGGGAGATTCCATAACTCCTTTTCTCTATCCTGACTTTAAAGCCAGAATTATGTGTCCAAAGCTGCCAAGTTGTGCTGCTTACTGGGGCTGGAACATGGCCCACTCATTCAATTAGATCTTCACCAGCTTTCTATTTGTGCTGGTTTCCTTCACTGCTTAAGCTTATCCTAGAACTTGGTGTGTAGACCAGGCTGGCCTTGAACTCAGGGGCCTGACTGACTTTGCCTTCACAGTGCTGGGATTAAAGACATGCACCACCACCCCCAGTTTTAAGCTTTTCCTTGATTCCTTCTCACAAGTTGGAAGCTTGGCTGGGTGGATCTTGCTCTGAGATCTTTATTCCACTCTATTCCACTCTAACATCAGGCCATGCTTATCTTTAATCTGTGTATCTCCTTGAACACAGGATTTAGCTCCAATCAACTTCCTGTTGCCCCCTTTCCTCCTTGAACTGTACATTTTCTGTTTTTCCTTGCTCAGCTTATTTCTTTACATTATGGATCTGCATAAAGAGTGAACACTAATAACCACATGACAGAGTCAATAGTAGGCTGTTTGAGCTTTCCTTGGCCACTGTAATTAATCCAAAACTCTTCAATTTAGCCTCAGGCAGATTTTCTGGACAAGGACACAAAGCAGCCACATTCTTTCCCAAAATAGCACAAGAACAGTCACTAGGTCACATACTCATATTCTTCTCTTCTGAAACCTCTTGAGCCAGGCCTCCATAGTTCAAATCACCTCAGCATCACTGCCTTTCCATGTTCCTACTAGGATGGCCCATAAAGCCTTGCCTAAATCATTCGACTGCTTTTATAACCCAAAGTCTCAAAATCCATTCACATTCTTCCAAACAAAAGCACGGCCAGGCCTATCACAGCAATACCCCAGTCCCTGGCACCAACTTCTGACTTGGGTAGGATTTCTATTGCTGTGAAGAGACACCATGACCATGACTCTCATAAAGGAAAACATTCAACTGTGTCTGGTTTAGGTTCAGTCCATTGTCATTACTGTGGGAAGCATGGTGACATGCAGATAGCAGATATGAGAAGCACTTTTTTGAGTTGTTGGTTGAGAATGTCCAAAAGACTCCCAAAATATATAGCTTATTACTAGTGCTCTTGGTTGCAACTGCCTAGAGGAAGAAGGTAAGCGCCTATTGCCTAAGACACCACGCTCTTCAGATTCAGGGCCCAAGGAACTGGAACTGACCTAGATGCCTGCTCTTTGAGAACTAGCTTTTATGGTAAAAGAAGATGCTATGCAAACTTACAAAGGAAGAAAGCCACCAATAGTCCTACCCAGCTAGGATGCCTTTGAACCACAACAATGACCAAACAGGCAAGATGACCTTAAGGGCATGGTAGTGGCATACATATTTTGGCAGTAATCAATAATTCTCTAATTGTTCTTAAGATCTGCTCAACAAGAGGAAAGCCATGCTAGGTACTGGAAAGTTCACCAACTACCCAGGGCTAGTGAAGTCATGAATCCTAGAAGAGAACCTAGACCACTACTTTACTAAGCTAGCATAATCCCTAGCTATACTCTGATAACTGTAGTCCTCATCAAGGGAACTTCTCTTTGCAGTAAACAGAGACCATTACAGAAAACCACAACCAATCACTATGCAGAGTTGTGGAGTGCAGTTCCAATGGATACATCTATAAAATGCTCCCACACCTAAGACTCAGGGAACATTGAAGAGGGAGAAAGCAACATCATAAAAGCCAGAATATCAGGGAGTTTGCCATGAGATGGCATCTCCTAGCAATAACAGAAGTTGTCCCCATGAAATCTCACTAACATGATCATGCAAATATAAGCTGACCAAGGAAGACTCCAGTAAATATGTCACATTGGACAGGGAAAGGCCCATGAGTCTTCAACACTATACAAAGACCTATAGGCAACCAAGGAATTCTGAGAGAGGGAAAAATAGTCTTCCCCAGGAAATAACATAGCAATTGGTTATCCAATACCAAATGGTCAACCCTGAAAACATATATATGAGTAATGTTCTACAGACAGAGCAGGTTATATTTGGGAAGATACATGTATATGCATGCATATATACATGTAACAACAATTATTGAAAAAAAGAGGCCTTGAATTTGAAAAAGAGTAAGTAAGGGCAACCGACATAGGTGCTGAGAACCAAACCAAGGTCCTCTGAAAGAGCAGCAAGCTCTCTTAACCACTGAGTAATCGCTCTAGCCCCTAAATTTGTGTTTTACTCCACCAAAATTGTCATTATTTGATATGAAAACAACAGCAGTCTTGAGCCATAGGTATCAGCATCCTAACCGTGCATGCAGAATGTGAAACCAGAACTGTCACTCATCACTGTTCATTATACAACTCAAATCCAAGCCCAGCTTTGGGCCCCTTGTATATACTTTGCACTTGTACTTTCCAAAGGTGAGGGTTTGTTTGAGTTGATATATTGATCTCTGGAACAGAATTTTTTTCTGAATAGAGTGTATGTTAAAGAGCATCCTGATGGGCCTCACACCAGTATACCTTAATAGGAGATGGCTTCCCTTTGGGCCAATAAAATAACCTGAGGCCAGGAAGGGGGCTATGAAATCAGTAAAATCTATGGAGAGCTAGGTATAGAAAAGAGGTGTGAACCATTTGGAAAAGCCACTTTCTATAGCCACTGAGGTTTATTTAACAAGGAGAGAAGTTTAGAAAACAAGTTAAGGTTTTAAGGGAAGAAAGACACCTCTAGGCCTCCTCACACCTGCTTTGGTGCTATAAACACAATGAGCCTGAAATGCTGGAGGCTTCCAAGCTAAAGTGTCAGAGCTCCTTCCCCCTCTCTGCTTTCCCCACTCTCATCCTTCACTGCTGCTCCCACTGTCTGCTAATCTGTAGGTCAAAAGCAACCACTCCCCCATCATCTCCTCCTCTACCCTTGATCCCAAAGATTGTCTTGAAGAAGCATGAAGCCTCTTTGTTTTCCAGGAGTTGAGAAAAAAAAGTATCTATGAGAAGCACCTTCACTCACATTCAAGGCATGAAGGGAGATAATCTAGGTGGAATGTGGGATGTGTGTTTGGAGAAGCCCATGGTGTTGGCATCACTGCCTTTGGGACTGAAAAGCCCAAACACAGTGTAAAAGCCTTCAATGTTTGGAAGTGTTGACTGATTCCCATAACCAGGTCTCTGGAATCTCTGGGGCCTGGCCTCACTTAAAATTGCTGAAACATACATACAATAAGCCTAGTCTAAAGACTGCTTGACAAGTCTTAGCCATTTGCCCCTGGAGGTTTTTGTTTTTGTTTTTGTTTTTTTTTTAATTTATTTATTATTACTATAGTTGCATTCTGGTATTCATGGTTTCCTCTTATAACAAACCTTTCTAAAAACAGCTAAGATAGTCTCTCACTGAACCCAAAGCTAGATTGGAGGCCAGCAATCCGCAGAGATCCTCTCTCCTACAGATCTGGTGTTATGAGTGTGTGGCCTTCCTGGGATATTTATGCTGATGCTGGAGAAATCAAACTGAAACCTTCACACTTGTGTAACAAATGCTCTGACTTATCTCCCCAGCCCAGGTATGGATTTTCTGTTTGTTTTTTAGATGACTTTATGTTTACCAGTCTGGCCTAAAATTCATTTTGTAGACAAGGATGACCCCAATTTTCTGATACTCCTGCTCCCAGCACCCTAATGCTGGGATTACTGGTGTGCACTACCAAGCCCAGTTAATGCAGTGCTAGAGATCAAACAGGGCTTTGCTCATACTAGACAAACACTCTACATCCTAACCCTCTGTCCCTTTATTTTATTTTTCTCCCAGCCCCCATTCAGCATAATAGTTTGTTATTGTTGTTATTGCTCATTCTTCAGTCTAATGTTCTCCCAACTCTGAGCTATTTCACCCCCACTGTTGTCACTCATTCTTAAAGTTTACTTGCAATGATTTGTCTCTTAACACAGTTCATCAGCTTCCTTGACTTGAATTCTCATTCAGGCTTCCCATTCCACATCGTTAAAACTTTTTAAAAGTTCTTTAATTTAAATATTGTTTAAAAGGACAGAAATGATTCCTTTAATAAATATTAAATGAGGGGCTGGAGAGATGGCTTAGCGGTTAAGAGCACTGACTGCTCTTCTGAAGGTCCTGAGTTCAAATTCTAGCAAACACGTGGTGGCTCACAACCATCCATAACAAGATCTAATGCCCTTTTCTGGTGTGTCTGAAGACAGCTACAGTGTACTAACATATAATAAATAAATAAATCTTTAAATAAATGAATATTAAATGAGAAGGCCTTCATCCTTGGATCAGAGGTGAGGAGAACACATCTGTCTCAACACTGGGAGCAACTGGGACCAGCAGGACCCAGGCACACAGGAACTGTGCCAGCCCAGTGGATTGGGTTCTGTCCAGTCTGTCTGAGTGGGTGCCCTAGCAGACCTTGGACCCAAATTTTGCAGCCAGTCCCACAATTCCCAGAGGAACTCCACCCTCAGGTGCTCTAACGGGCCCAGAATCACAGAATCACAGAGACAGCTTGACTGTGAGCAGTTCTGACACAACCAGGGTCACAGGAAGGACAGGCCCCAGTCAGATTTAGCCAGGGTAGGTAGCTAGCACTAGAGATAACCAGATGGCAAAGGGCAAGAACAAGAAAATAAGCAACAGAAACCAAGGTTACTTGGCATCATCAGAACCCAATTCTCCCACTGTAGCAAGTCCCGGACACACCATCACACTGGAAAAGCAAGATTCAGATATAAAATCACTTCTCATGATGATGATACAGGACTTTAAGAAAGACATAAATAACTCCCGCAAAGAAATACAGGAGAATACAGGTAACAGCTAGAAGCCCTTAAAGAGGAAACACAAACTTCCCTTAAAGAACTATAGGAGCCCACAGCCAGTCCCACAACACCCAGAGTAAGCTCCACTCCCAGGTGCTCTGACACACCCAGGATCAGAGGTAAGCAAGAACCAACATCTGTACCAACACTGGGAGTAACTGGAACCAGCAGGACCAGGCACACAGGAATTCCACCAGCCCAGTGACTCCACTTCCTTCCGGTCTGTCTGGGTTAGTGTTCTGGGCAGACCTTGGGCACAAGCTCTGAAGCCAGTCCCACAACTCACAGAGAAAGCCACACTCCCAGGTGATTTAACAAGCCCAGGATCCCAGGATCCTAGAATCACAGGATCACAGAGTCACCTTAATTCTGACACAACCAGGATCACAGGAAGGCAGGCTCCAGTCAGATTTAGCAAGGGCAGGTAGCACTAGAGTTAACCAGATGCCGGGGGGTCGGGGAGCAAGCATAAGAAAATAAACAACACAAACAAAGGTCACTTGCCATCAACAGAACCCAATTCTCCCACCATAGCAAGTCCTGGACACACCATTACACCAGAAATGCAAGATTCAGATCTAAAATCACTTCATGGTGATGATACAGGACCTTAAGAAAGACATAAATAGCACCCTCAAAGAAATACAGGAGGACACAAGTAAACAGCTAGGAGCCCTTCAAGAGGAAACACAAAAATCCCTTAAAGAACTACAGGAAAACACAATC
>NW_022196904.1:100180612-100182330 GCF_008632895.1 Mastomys coucha | reverse complement strand
CAAAAAAGATATTGTAGGTATTGAAGGGGGGTCTCTGGGAAGAGCAGTGGTACAAAAGGGAAACAAGACAGTGATTCAATTATATTTAACTGAAATATGTTTTTAAATGTTAACAAATTCAGATAAATTGAAATCATGTAACTTTTCTCATCATAATGCAATAAAAGTCTTTTAAAAAAAAGAAAAAAAAGAAAAAAAAAAAGAACTACAGGAAAGCACAATCAAACAGGTGAAGGAAGTGAACAAAACCATCCAGAATCCAGAAATGGAAATACAAACAATAATGAAATCAGAAAGAGAGACAACCCTGGAGATAGGAAACCTAGGAAAGAAATCAGGAGGCATAGATGCAAGCATCACCAACTGAATGCAAGAGATAGAAGAGAGACTCTCAGAAGAAGACACCATAAAAAACATTGACACAACAGACAAAGAAAATGCAAAAAGCAAAAAGCTCCTAACCCAAAACATCCCGGAAATCCAGGACACAATGAGAAGACTAAACCTAAGAATAATAGGTATAGAAGAGAGTGAAGACTCCCAATGTAATGGGCCAGTAAATATCTTCACCAAAATTATAGAAGAAAACTTCCTAACCTAAAGAAAGAGATGCCCATGAACATATAAGAAGCCTACAGAACTCCAAATAGACTAGAGCAGAAAAGAAATTCCTCCTGTTGCATAAAAATAAAAATACCAAATACACTAAACAAAGAAAGAATTTTAAAAGCAGTAAGGGAAAAAGGTCAAGTAACATATAAAGGCAGGCCTATCAGAATTACACCAGACTTCTCACCAGAGACTATGAAAGATGGAAGATCTTGGGAAGACCCTAAGAGAACACAAATGCCAGCCTGGGCTACTATACCCAACAAAACTCTTAATTACTATAGATGGAGATAACAAGATATTCCATAACAAAACAAAATTTATACAATATCTTTCCCCAAATCCAGCCCTACAAAGGATAATAGATGGGAAAACACCAACATAAGGAGCAAAACTATACCATAGAAGAAGCAAGAAAGTAATCTTTCAACAAACCCACACAAACCTAATTCCACCTTTAACAACAAAAATAACAGGAAGTAATAATTTTTTTCTTAATATGAAAATTAATATTACCAACATATGCTAACTGATTGAAATCCAAAAATATGAGGAATTAGAAATTTGTTGGATGTCATCCAGTAGTCTCTCTAATTTGGTAATTGGAGAAATAGGTCCAATATTGTACAATCCATATACACTTTCTGCTTGTTTGTATGTGATAGTGTCTTGCTGTGTGCCACATAATGGTCTTGAAATCATGCTTCTCCTATCTCAGCCTTTCTATTAGTAGGATTGTTTATTTGATGTTTTTACACTAGACTATAGTTTTCAGAACAATTTACATATTTCTTTTTTTTTCAAGAGAATTAAATTGTTTATTGAGTACACATGATAATGGATACAGAAGCTTCATTCCCATCTGTTATTTTATCTGGTACCGTTATTCAATTTTGATATTGCATAGAGTGTGACAACAACCATTTTATAACCAAATTGTGACCTTGCTTGGATGATCCTTTCAATGGTGAAACTCATTAAAAGTTACAACAGTAACTGGCAGTTTAACAACACCAAGGTTTTTTTGAAGACAATGGCTTATCCACCCAAGCAACCATAAATAAATTCCAAATGGAACTTGGCACCACCCTGAAGGAATTCTAACTTCA
>NW_022196904.1:100176818-100180304 GCF_008632895.1 Mastomys coucha | reverse complement strand
AATTGCTTCCGTCATTGCCAAATCCATTATAGCCATCCCCACTGCCACCATATCCACCACCACCACTGTTGCCACCAAAGCCACCACGACCACTGAAGTTCCCTCCTCGACCAAAATTGTCATTGCCGCCAAAACCACCTCCACGACCACCACCAAAGTTCCCAGAACCACTTCGACCTCTCTGGCTGGACGAAGCACTAGCCATCTCTTGCTTCGACAGAGCCTTTCTTACTTCACAGTTGTGGCCATTCACAGTATGGTATTTCTGAATAACAATCTTATCCACAGAGTCATGGTCATCAAAGGTGACAAAAGCAAAGCCCCTCTTTTTTCCACTGCCTCTGTCAGTCATAATTTCTATCACTTCAATCTTACCATACTGCTCAAAATAATCTCGCAGGTGATGTTCTTCAGTGTCTTCTTTAATACAGCCAACAAAGATCTTTTTCACAGTTAAGTGGGCACCTGGTCTCTGAGAATCTTCTCTTGACACAGCTCTCTTAGGTTCCACAACTCTTCCATCCACTTTGTGTGGTCTTGCATTCATGGCAGCATCCACTTCTTCCACAGTGGCGTATGTGACAAACCCAAAGCCCCTGGATCTCTTAGTGTTTGGATCTCTCATTACCACACAGTCGGTTAGTGTTCCCCATTGCTCAAAATGGCTCCTCAGACTCTTGTCAGTTGTCTCAGAGCTCAGCCCTCCAATGAAGAGCTTCCGCAGCTGTTCTGCCTCCTTGGGAGACTCTGACTTAGACATGACGGCAGGGTTGAGAGCCTTCAGCGATGCTTCCTCGGCAGTGTCAAACAGCAGAAAGGAATAAGATAACGAACCTGCCCCTACATATTTCAAAAGTATTTATACAGTCAAAAGAAACAGACAATTAACTTGGGAGGTGGCTTGTAAGAGAACAAAAAAGAGTGAAACTGAATGCTTTGCTTGACATTTGTAACTCTTGTATCAAGTTTGAAGAAGAGGTCTTTATAAGTTACTCTTTCTCTGAGATGAATGCTTTTCAAAATTATCACAGCCAATGAACCAGATTCTTACCCTCACTTAATGTCTGTGCCATTCTCCAAGCAGAACCATTGCTTATTGAAACAGTTGGTGAATGACTTTATAGATAGACCATTTTAATACACACACCATTTCTTAAATGAATGTAACCTGTTCTCTGTGGGCTGAAAATGAAGACAGTCACTCAAGCCAATAGCTTTGACCATAGCAGGAAATCTGTATCCAAAAATCGTGCCTACAATTCATTCCTTGGTGCAACAGAACCATCAACTCTTAGCTTAGTTACAATGGAAGTAAAATCCTTTGATGATGTGAGGGTCATTGAAGTATAGCCTTAGTACAATGAAGTCCAATGTCTAAAAATTGTTCTTATTTTGGGCTGGTACTACAGTAAGAGCCAAGATTTTAAGTGCTGCTAAATACAAAACAAACAAACAAAAATAATTTATCTATTTATGTTCATTTAAAAAATACTAGTAGTGATATATTATTTAAAATATACAGTTAATATGTTTGGAGTTATATTGAGAAGAATATATGTATTTTCAGTATTGCTGTAGACAAGCATCTACATAAGACTGTTCAATTGATTGTTGTTTTATATCAAACAACTTTTATAATACTCATTTTTATTGTTACAATATTTTATAAATTTTAAAGGATATGACAAAATAAAAAAGAAAGGCATTGCAGGTATTGAAGGGGATCTCTGGGAAGAGTTGGGTACAAAAGGGAAACAAGAATGTGATTTAATTCTATTTACTTAAAATATGTTTTTAAATGTTAACAAATTCAATAAATTGAAATCATGTATCTTTTCTCATCATAATGCAATAAAACTTAAATCAACAATAAATAAATATTAAATGATTGAATTGCATATATCTAAACAATAAACATTTAGTTGTATAGAAAATGTACATGTGCTGTGGTTATTTTTGTTTTATTATAGAAGGCAAAGTTGATCTGCCATGGCCTATTTTGTCAGAAAAATCATAATTGATAAGTTGTTTACTGAGATAGTTCTATTCAGTCACCATAGATGGTCCTTTGGGGTAAGGTCATGGCCAATTTTCATTTCTCAATCAAGAAAGACAGAGAGGATTAGGGAGATTGCTCAGGGGTTAAAGCCCTTGCTATATAAGCAAGAGAAAAGTTTAGATATCCAGAATCTACATAAATTCTGAGTAGGTGAGGTGAGTCCCCTATTCCAGCCTCAGAAAGCAGAAACAAGAGCTCCCCCAAAGCAAGTTGGTTAGGGAAACTAGCCCTATTGGTGAACTCTGGGTTTGATTGGGAGCCTCTGCCTCAATGAGTAAGTGGAAAGGCAATTGGAAAAACACTCCTCACATCAACCTTGGACCTCTCAACACAAACTCTCACATACAAATGTGTGCATCTGCACACACCAATACTCCCACAGATATAAACACTCATGTACACCAGTACACAACACACATACACATACACTTGCAAAGAAAAAAAGCAAAACAAATTAAGAGAAAAATGACAGCCCTGTGACATGAGCCGTCCTCATGTGACATCTGATGGCCATGTGGTGTGAAGATCCCATTGGGTGCTGGGCTAGCAGTAAAATGTCTACAGTAAGTTTGACAGGTTTGACACCAGCAGGAAAAGAGACAAAGCTGGGCTCTCTGGGCGTCTCTGTCTCTATGGAGACCATTTTTCCAAGCCTCATTTGATGCATGCACCTGCCAACAGTGTCGTGGAGCAAGGGGAATAAATTCCCGAGTTCTGACAGTACCTGGGATGATGTGGGAAAGCCAGGTGTTGCCAACACACCCAGGCTCTGGCCCTCCAGCTGAGAACAGCCTGTGACCACTCTTCTAAACTGGGCATGATGAGCCAAAAGGAGGTCCTAGCAGTGTAACCTAGACACAACATGCCATATCACACAAGACTGGGAAGTTTCCCAGGTTGCCTCAGAGCACTCACCACCTCTGAGAAGCTCAGCTGGAACCTCACAAGATCTGGTTTTAAGGAGCTGTGGGGGCACTGTGAAAGCATTTAGATAACTAAGGAGTAACAGCTAATCACATTTTGATGGGGCCCACTTGCCCAGCCCCCCCTATGGTATCTGCTTCAAGGTGCAAAGCAATGGAGCAGTCAATGTGGAAGAAAGACTAACTGATGACCTAGTGCCTGGAGCAGAGGGTCCCACCACTTTCCCCTTACACAACAAAGTGCCTTGTCTCATGGTCCTTGTGGTCCCCAGACCCTAGGAGCTCCATACCTACTGGAAGAGCTACTGCCTTTAGATTTTCAAAGTAGAAGGCTCGGGCTCCATGCTAGAGGCTGGGAGTTCAGCTTTCTGCTCTGTCTCTCAGCTGGAGCCCCAAAGGGTGACTATATGATTCATTCAACACTTTGAAGAGTGCAGCGGACCGGGGTTTCTTATGGGGGTCCCTTGTTCCACGGGACTAGGGATTCTGGCCAGGTGGGCACGG
>NW_022196904.1:100144770-100175942 GCF_008632895.1 Mastomys coucha | reverse complement strand
AGCACACTAGTACGAGGACATATCTGGGCCACCTCTGAGTTTGGGGTGCCAGGTGACAATGCGGAGGAGGCAGGAGACTGACTTTCCTTGAAGTTTACGCCTCAGATACCGCCGTCACGCAAAGTGTGCGTGGCAGAAGAGCCTCATGGGAGCTGCATGTACTTGTCTCAGGGCCCACTTCACCACCACCAAACTAAAGAGACCAGTGTGCTTCGACTTCTAGCTATTCGATGTTTATACCATGTGTGATTATCTCTTATGAATTAGAAACTCCAAGAGTTATAGACAGCTTCAATAAATAAGACAATACAGATAAATTTGTTAGTGTCTTTTAGCCAGGAGTGAACAGTAAATAAGGATTTCTGTGAAGCATGAACTGGATAGAGGAAAATAACAGAAATTATGTCTGTGCTTATGGGAAGGCCGAGAGTAGTAGAGCAGGAACAGCCAGGCACTATTGGGAACACAAGAAAGCCTGTTGGATTAGGCAGAATCAGTCCCAGTGAAGAGCCAGGTATTATAGTGGGACAAATTCCTGCAAAGGAGAACTTAGGGCCCTGACCTTATTACATGCTCTCAATTGAGTCTCTTTTCTTACCTATGGGATTTTCCTAATTCTCATGGCTAGGGTGAGATATCAGACCCATCCTGGAGAAGGGGTTTGGGGAATTCCCAATACTCACATGTTTTTCAGGTTAGGACAGATGTCACAGCACAGAGCTTTTCTGAGGGACGAACCCCAAGTCAGTGACCTGAAATTGCACACAGGCCAGATTCTTCCAGAAGCACCACTGAAATGACAATGCGGGTGTGTGATGTTTGTCAGGACCCACATGTGTGGAGTGATGTAGGGTGTGGGACTGTACAGGGCAAGGAACTGAATGGCAATGCATAGCCAACAAAGACCTAGAGAATGCTACAGGAACCCTGGAAGCTGGGATGATGCTGCAGAGCTGCTTTGAAGTGGTACAAGGACCACTTTAATTCCTTGCACTAACTTAACATCAGACGCATAGGCCCCTGAGATGGATCTAGAGGGCTTCAAAGTCTTTTATGTCCAGCTTCAGCCTACAGTTCTCCACTTCCTCTAGGAGGTCTCTCTGCTGTCAGCATCTCCTTGATCTATCTCTTGCAGCCTAACATCTTTCATAGCCTGGCAGAGGAAGTCTGCCAACTCTAAACAGGTGTGCACGGCCTTGACCATGAATGACAGGGCTAATTAGTCCTATAAAGGATACCCAGGTTGCCTCCAGAGTGGGTCAGGTGTCGCTGACTCTTTATCAAGACTAGAATTGGAAGCCCTTTGGATGCTAAAGCCAAGTATGCTGCCATAAATCCTATACTGAGCAGAATGAAACTATGGCTAACCAACTTAGGGGTTGGTTGTGGGGAAAGGATGTAAGTTGCCCTTTCTTCTTATCATGAAGTGGACAAGGTAGTGAGTGCTACAAAAAGGAAAAGAAAAAGGAAAAGAGGAAATAAAAATCCGAAGCCTTCCTGTGAAAATACCAATTCCAGGCTGAAGAGATGGCTCAGTGGTTAACTTCACATTGGGCAGCTCACAAATACCTGTAACTCTACATCGGGGGATCTAGCTCCCTCTTCTGGCTTCTGAAGACATCTGCACTCATGTGCACGTGTGCACACGTAAAAAATTTAAAATAAAATATCAATTCACATATACTAAGGGCATTTATTGAGACAAATCTCCCACTCAGAAAGTGAAAGACTCTGGCTTGGAACTTTGAAGAGTGATAAGACAAAGCCAAAACTACTCTAACGTTGGGCTCCTAGTGCTTTGATGGGGGAGGAAGCTCATGTAGGGCCTGCCTTGGGGAGGGGTTCAAGATGTGGTAGACAGCCCTTATGGTCCAACCTTCCTAGTGCTCTTACCCTCATCTAAGTCTCTCCCCTTGAATGTGCTGCTGTGCACTTAAATGAATAGTTTTTTAAGATTTATTTTTTATTTATTTATTTTTGTTTTGTTTGTTTGTTTGTTTTCATTTTTTAAGATGAGGTTTCTCTGTGTAGCCCTGGCTATCCTAGAGCCCACTCTGTAGAGAAGGTTGGCCTCGAACTCAGAAATCTACCTGCCTCTGCCTCCCAAGTGCTGGGATTAAAGGTGTATGCCACCACTGCCCGACTATTTATTTATTTATTATATGTAAGTACACTGTAACTATCTTCAGACACACCAGAAGAGGGCATCAGATCTCATTACAGATGGTTGTGAGCCATCATGTGGTTGCTGGAATTTGAACTTAGGACCTTCAATAGAGCAGTCGGTGCTCTTAACCACTGACCCATCTCTCCAGCCCAAATGAATAGTTCTGAATAATAATATATTGGAAATATCAAATCATGACTATATCACAAAAGAATCCTGATTCCATTCCACTGACCCTTAAGGAAACTAGGTGCCATGTTAGGAGCTGTACCCTTGAGAGATGCAAATAGCAGAGCACTGAGGAGTCCAGCTTACAGCCAGCGGGTGGGTACCTTTAGCCCACCATGTGGAATGGAACTCCCAAGAACTAAGTGGTCTTGGGAGTAGATCTTGACTTGTTGGGGCCACCAGATGAGTATGAAAGCAGCATATTGTCTTAGGAAGAGAAAAAAGGAGTTGTGTCAGGAATTCCACATGCTTTTTCTCGACCCTTGAGTCCATCCTGTGAGGTAGATGTCAGCACTTCCATTGTGTAGACATGAAAAGATTATAACTTGCTGAATGTCATGTGACAGATGAACGGGAAAATGAAGCAACCAGGACTGACAGACACTGAGGCCCACACTTGTGGTCATTATAGAGAAGAGCCATGGGCTGGAGAGATGGCTCAGCCGTTAAAGACTAGGCTCACAACCAAAAATATAAGAGAAGATCCATGTTTGTTTTGCATATTTCTACTGGTACTCTGTAGACAGATGTTCTATTATCAATAAATACATGAGGTCAGCTTGAAGGAGACTACACACTAAGCCAAATTTCCCCTAGGTGGAGAACTGTTCCATGGCTGTTTCAGAGGCTCTACAGTGACTATAACACACCCATGGAACCAAATACTCCTGGAACAAAATGACCTATTGAGTAATTTTTCAATAAAATAGCTGAATCTGATGCTACTAGGGGCCAAGGCCCACTTCTAAGAACTTAATTTGTTGTAAATCCACTTAACTAGCCCTATGAGGAAGGCAGTGTTATAATCATCTAACTGAGATATGGAGAAACTAAGGCACAATAAGGAGCCAAGGCTGACAGTCTGGTTCCTCAAGGTCCCCAGAAGAATTCTTCTGGGTCCTGTCTATCTGTTACAATGCTAGAGTTCCCAGGGCAGCCTGGGACTTAACAGGCCTTGATCCCTCTGAATTTAACCTGGACACCAGCACCGTCACAGCTGATGTGTTCATGGAACTCTTGAATCTCAGTTCCTAACAGAGCTATTCTGCCTGACTCCGCCTTCACCAGCTCCTGAGGTGTTTATACCTGCACCTCAGCACTCCCTGTACCCCAGCCCTTGCCTAAGTCTGTACCCTAGCCTACTTCACAACTCAGTACCCAAGTGCCTGAGTCTTTGCCCACTGATACACTGCTCTCAGGGCAAAGCCAGCTACAAAGACAATGCCACTTCTGCAAGACAAAACGTCAGGACAGACTTGTTCAAGGCTGAAAATGCTGTCTATCCTAGGGTTGTTATCTGAAGACATACTGCATCTAGTACAGGAAAGTGCCAATACAGCGCAAAAAGAGCATTGCAGTTTTAAGAGATTAAAAGATGGCGCATGCAAATAAACATGCAGAGCCATCCACTTAGACCAAGGATACAACCAGCTACAGTGGGAAGGTAACAGGAGCTGTTGCACATCTCCAGGGCATGATGAAAAACCCAGTCTGCCCATGGCTATGCACATACCTGGGCTGATAAAGAGGTCAGAACATAGATCTGATGGAATTACTACAGCTTTACAATGGTCTAAGGTGATGATTGTGGGGTGCAGAAAGGAGAGGTGTCAGAGTCGGCTTCGAGTCCAAGCTTTTTTCCAAGACCATTGTACAACAATCAGAAAGACTGTGGGCTATTTGAGGCGGCCATCGGAAAGGCTGAATGTAGTGAGGGATGAAGGGACAGGCCAGAAATGTTCAAAGCAGCAGTTTCAAGCAATCTCATTTCAGTTCGATCTCCCGTCTGTGGTCATTATAAAAAATATAGCTCCGAAATTGCCTGTAGCATCTCCGGAGTGCAGTCTGCAGGTTGACACCTACATACCAGTGAACATTCGGAAGCACATTCTGGAATGGGGGAGAGGAGGACTCCTGGGGGCATGGAGATTGATCAATGAAGGAGACCCATTGAAGGAGAGGAATCCCAGACTAGCAGAGGCAGAAAACGACTCAGCTGAACTGTCCAGAGGGGGTCCGTGACATGCTTGAGGTCCCACAGCTTGGGTCTGGTCTGGAACTCCACTTTCTAAGTCTCTGCCTCAAGGCTATGAGTGATAGGAGTATGTCCTCAAAGGGGCATGGAATAAGAGGTCTGTGGTCACGGGGGGCGGGGGGGAGGGTGACAAACAAGGGAAGAATAAGCAGCAATGGGTAGAAGTTCAGGCAGGAATTCTCTCTAGGAAAAAAAATATCTAATGATTCTTTCCCTTTAGCTTAGGGAAAGCAAAAAGAGCCTGTCCTGGCTGGAAGGAAGATGTTCACATCATCACATTGCTCATGATCACGTCCCAGCAGCTGAGCTCAGTTTTAAGTGTATGGGCTTTTCCTCCTCATGTGTGTACATGTGCCTGTGTGTGCCTGGTGCCCACAGAGGCCAGAAAGGAGGCATTGGATCCTCTGGAACTGGAGTTAAGTGATAGTGATGGTTCCCTACTGTGGGTGCTGGGAACATAACCCTGGTCCTCTACAAGAGCAGCAAGTGTTCCTAACCACTGAGCCATTTCTTCAGCCCTCTTTAACTGTTGCAGGTTCAAGAAATAGCATGAAGCACACCCCTGTTTCAGCTGATTGCTCTAAAGCCTCTTTAGCCTGCCCTTGTATTCCTGGCTCTCCAATTCCTGCGTCTGCTGTCTAGCTTTGATGGTTCCTCTGCCTTTTCTGATTAGACACAGAAGCCTTCCTCTTGAACCCAGGCTCTCCACTTGCTCCATATTACTCTAGCATCTCCTGCTGTCAGGCTCTAGCTCTAGATGTGTGTGAGGCCCATATGCCAACCTAGGCCAAGATATTCTCAAGTAGAACACAAAAATAATTGAACATTTTGTCTTGAACCCTATGATGGTTAGCTCTGATTGTCGACTTGACACAGCCCAGACTTGCCTGGGAAGGGAGTTTTAATGGTTTCCCTAGGTCTAGTTGGCATATTTGGGGGGGTGTCTTGGTAGAGTTAGTTGATTTGAGGGGTGACCCTACTATTAGGAATACTATCCCCTGGGCAGGGATCCTGGACTGTGTGGGATTGGAGAGATCAGTCTGAGCCAAACAAGCAAGCAAGCAATCATGCATGTACTCCTCTCTGCTCTTGATGATGTAGACAATGACTGCTGCTTCATGTTCCTGCCACCTCAGCTTTCCTGCAGTGAACTACAACCTGCAAGTGTGAACTAAAATAGGCCTTTTCTCTTCCCCACCGGGTTTCTTTGTGTGAGAGTATTTTGTCACAGCAACAAAAAAAGAAAAAAAGAAAAAAAGAAACTAAGGCAAACCCCAAGTCCCTACCTGGAGAAAATAAATGAAGTTATGGCAACTCTCTTTGCCTGTCTTTTGGGAATTCAGAGCTGTAGGACAAAAAACAAACAAACAAACACAAAATAAATAACCACAGAGCCTGCTTCAATTAGCAAAATAAGTGTGAGGGAAGCAGATGATCCCTAGCTGGAAAGGAAAGGGTTAGTCCATCATTGTTGTAACCAGGAAGCTGTGAGATACAACCTAAGGGAAGAAGGATGTATTTTGACTCATGATTTTGGAGAGTTCTATCCACAGCCACTGGGCTCTGTTTCAGGACCTACGGTGTGGCAGAATGCCATGGCTGTGGGAGTATGTGGCACAGGATGACTCTTCACATCATGGTAGACAGAAAGCAGAAAGCAAGCTAGAAAATAGCCAGAGATGGCATGCTCCAGGGACCCACCAGCAGGGAGCCAATTCTCATACCTCCTAAATTTCCTATACTCCCCCATCCTTCGATGGTAGCACCAGCTGGGGTACATGAGGCTGAGGAACACATTACAAATTCAAATTTTACAGCATTGCCTCAAAGTCCCAGCCTTGCTGTTGCTCCTACGTGCATAGGGATGTGGTTTGTATGTATGAAGAGATGATCGTACCAATACTTCCAGTTTCTCAGCTACACTCATTGTACTCTTATTGGATTGTAGAGGAGAGAGAACTTCTATTTGTCAGAGTGCTTGGATTGTTAGGGACAACGTTCAGTTGAAATTAGCCAAAATGAAATGGTCACCTTACCTCACTTATATTTTAACATCACCTAGAAGCCCAGAATGAATTTCACTCAGGCGTGGCCAGAACCAGGCTCTCATGGAACCAGCAAGGGTCTGTTACTCTTTCCTTATTTTTTTCCTCCTGGTGTCTACAGATGAAGACTTCCCTTGGCTAGCTACCTCTTCCAGCTGTAGGACGAGAGACTGCCAGAAGACTCTAGTCATCCTCCTGAGAGACAACTATCTCAATGAAGCAAAGACTCTCTGGTTGATCCTGAATGACTGTGTGCACCCTACAGACTGATGACGTCATCATCAGAGAGATAAGGGACTTTCAGTTGTGTTCCTGTTGGGGTAGAGACAGATATGTAGAAAAACAGTAACAACTAGGCCACATTGCACAAGACAGGGGGTCAGGGGAGGTGGTTCAGTAAAGGAAGGGATGTTGAGCAAACATATATACTCTATAGGAATCTTCCTATTTCCCACTTGTCTGGGGGACACAGATATTTGGCCCCTCCTGTGGTTGTTTGAATAAGAATTACCACTACCATCCCACCTTCCCCATCCCCACCACAGGCTCATATATTTGAACACTAGGTCATCAAGGAGTGGCACTACTTGGGAAGGATCAAAAGGTGTGGCTTTTCTGGAATAGGTGTGGCCTTGTTGGAAGAAGTGTGCCCTAGGGGTGGGATTTGAGGTTTCAAAAGCCTAAGCCAAGCCCAATGCCTCAGTTCTTTCTGCTTCCTGCAGATCCAGATGTAGAACTCTCAGCTAATTCTTCAGCACCATGTCTGTCTGCACGCTACCTTGCTCCCTGCCATGACAGATTGAAGCTCTAAAACTGTAAGCAAGCCCTCACTTAAAATGCTTTCTTTTCTTTCTTTTATAAGAGTTGCCATGGTTATGGTGTCCCTTCACAGCACTAGAACAGTAACCAAGGAACCACCTACAGTTACACAGCTCCTCTATGAATCATACAACTTCCTGACTACCTATGGTAAAGGCTACTTGGCCTATGCAAAGATCCACTCAAAGACTCCCTTTCTTCCCACTCTGTAGTTTTACGATAAGCCCCAATTTGAACATGAGCCCCATTTCCTAGTGGTCCAAGACGACTGGTTTTAGATTCTTCTTCTTTGTCAGTGTCAAATCTTCCTGTAGCCCTAAGTAACCTCATTAACATGATAAACCTCTCCTCCAGCCTGTGGTAGGAGTAGAGTACCTGTGAGAGTAAGGTGTGGGATCCTGCTGCCTTATTACTTCACTTTTCATCTAAGATTGCAAACCACTCTAAAACCCGCTTTGAAAGTGAGGGACTCCCAGGTGTTGTCTTGGGTGTGTCACACATGAGCACATCTTTCTGAGCTCCAGGTGACCCTTTCCATTTCTTCTCAGGTGTTGTGGCTTGAGGCTAGCCCACAAGTCACTCTCTACTTCATGTCTAAAGCTAACCCCATGAGCAGAGGCAGGCAGAAGATCCCAGTCCTAGACTCTATCTCACACATTGAGCCTGGAGATCTAAACTATGTGACTTCCATGCCACATCTGAGAATGGTCCCTAGAGCCTTTGCCTGCAGCCCTGCTTTTCTGGGGGATGGATACCTTTCCAGTGGATAGTGATGGGCTAAACAGCAACCAGCTATCACTAACAGAGCCTCAACACTCATTCATTTACTTGCTTTGTGTATAGTGTGTGTGTGTGTGTGTGTGTGTGTGTGTGTGTGTGTGAGAGAGAGAGAGAGAGAGAGAGAGAGAGAGAGAGAGAGAGAGAGAGATCCCACTATGTCTTAAACACTGTTTAAATCCGAGGATCAAATAGTACAAAACAATGTACTGACATCCTTTTCCTCCTACAGATTACCATTTAGTCTGAAACATAAGTGGTAAATAAAGAGATGTATTTTATCACCAGTCATAGTAAATGCTAGAAAGAAAAGTTAAGTTACAGAGATGAAAGGGGCTCTTGAAAGCATGCTTGTCTGGGAAGAATATTCTAGAGAGACAGCATCTGGGCAGAAAGCTGCCATACAGGAAGAGTCAAGGCAGACAGGTGTGACATAGAAGACTGCCCCAGGAATACAGAACTGGAGAGCAGCCTTCAAGAGGGCCAGGCATGCTAGTACTGGAAGGACAGCCATGAGGCCATTGTAGCTGAAGCCCATGGAGTCAGTGAAGAGCAAGCAACAGAGTCTCTTGTAGGTCACCACGACATCTCCAGTCCATGGTGATGGGAAGTCAGGTCAATAGCCATGTTTGAAAGATCCTTTGAGGTTTTTCTGGACCCCAGGTGCAGAAGAAAACATAGGGTGGAAACCTATGAGCTCACACTAGAATTCACATGTGAACTAAACATTGAAGGATGGCCAGATGTTGGTTGAGGCAAAGAAAGCATAAAGATAGAATATATCCAAAGCAAAGAGTGGCACCAGAGCTCACAAGTCCCATAGATGGCTGACAATCCATCCAGCTGACAGTTGGAGAGTGTTGGAGGATGCCCTGACAGAGCAGAGCGTGAGGAGAAAGCCCAAGGCGGAAGGAGAAAGACCTTAGAGAAATTCCCAACCTAGTTTCCTTGCAACATCCCCACTTCTCCGAGGATCACATCAGCCCACAATGAAGTCCTCCTCTTCTAGCTGCACTGTGAATCAGCACTGCTTAGAGAGACACATGGCTCATCACCCTCTTCCTCCCCACCTCAAAGCCAGGCAGCTGCATTGGGTACCATCAACATGCCCTTTCCCCTAATAAAACAAACTCTCCATCTAACCCAGAGAAACAGGATATTAATAATTTCTGAACTGTCATAGCCAGGAAGCTAAGGACACCAACTTAAAAGACAGAGAATGAGGTAGGGGACTTAGTAAAAAGAAGACAGAGCTTGTGAACTCCTGCCTCATGGGAGTCTGACAGATTCACTGCAACTCATGGGCTTCACTGTGCTATGCAAGACATGATGTGGAAGAAAATCAGCAATTAAAATAAGAAATGAGAGTCCCTTAATCGGTTATTGTTCCCAGGGCCCTAAAAATGATGGAGAGGTGGCCAGCCTCTTCCACAGGGTGCACCCAAAAGTAATTACCAGGATACTTTGCAGATTATTGAGTAAGTCTCTGGAACCGACACATTGATTTATGTAAGACCTGGAGATTTTGAGAGATTTGAGAGAATATTAAGAATCAATCAATATTTTAATTTATTTCAGAGTCCCAGAAACATCCACCCTGTAGAAAGCTGCTGAGAAGAAACCCCGACCTTTGAAATATGGCTGCCAGGCGCCTCTGTGAGAAGCCTGTTTGACAGTCACCACAGGGAAGGACTTCTCTGTGCTGGAACATTCTTTTTCTTCAAGGCATCAATCATGAGTTTCAAAAGTCAAGGAGGAGGGGGAGCACCAGGATGAGTGTGCTCCAGGGCCTGTCAGATGAGTACACAGCACTCAGTCATCCCCAAAGAGTCCCTGGGTTCTAAAGAAAGGAACTAAAAGGCTCTCCGCTTCTTTCAGAGTTTATTATGATCTGAGAACATCCACTAGGGCTAGCTCACGACCCAGTACTTTTGGAAACTGTGTAGTTTCCTCTTCCCTAGGAAGCAAGGTTCCCTGGACCACATTCTCTCCTTGCTATCTCCATAACTTAGAACACTTGAGCACTATGTCTCATATGATCACTGGTGTGTCATTACTTTATTCACTGCAGGGACAAAATGAAATATAAAGAAGGAAAGTTTATTCTGGCTTCCAGTGTGGGGTACAGTCCTTCACGGAGGGAAGGCATGGCAGCAGGAGTTTGAGGGAGCTGATCATATCTTACCCACAGTCAGGAAGCAGAGAGAGATAAATGCTGGTGTTGGGCTCACTTTCTCCTTTTAGGCAACCCAGAACCCCTGATCCCACCCCTGCTCCACACAAAGGGTAGTGCTGCCTGCATTTTAGGTGATCTGCTCATCACGGTTAACCTAAATTAGAAAACTCCCTCTTTCACATGCCCAGAAGCAATCTCTTTCATTAGTCTACATTTTGTTAAGTTCAGGATCCCTCCCATTCAGCCCCATGATCTGTAACCCCAGTATAATTCCATCTGCCAATATGGAGGAATAGAACTTCAAACAATTTCGAACAATTGAGGCAGAGGGAGATGCCTTCAAACCATAGCAATGTGGAAAAAAACTGGATGAATAAATGAATGGCCAAATAAACAACTGAAGAAAAAGGCATTCATTTGTGAGAATATTTTAAGGTCACATGGCATTTTGGGGTCATCAAATTCAAGAGCATATGGGGTTTGTCTATTCACAGAGTCAAGAGAAGAATTTAGAGGCATTTTGCTAATTCACAGGAAAGGAAGAAATGCCCTGGCTTCACACTCCATCCTTTCCTGCGTCTCCTCCCTGTGTCTTCCATCAGCCAAAGCCAACCAGAAGCCAGCTGTCAAAAAAACCATTTGCAGGGTGGAAGCAGCAGAAAGTGAGCAAAAACTTCCCTGCCAGGGCTGCCATACAGTGCTCCATCTATGTCTACTTCAGCACAGGCCCAATAGTTAGACTCAGCCCATCAGGTCAGAGGATCTTACAAAGGGGAACCTCTGCATGCCCCACCCACCCCAGGAACATATGGTGATATCAGAAGACATTTGCATTTTCACAACTGGATCAGGAATGATGTTATTGGTACATAGTGAGAAAAGACCAATGACATCATTAGACCTTCAAATGCAGAAGGCAGGGCTTACAAACAAAGAACTTACCAGTTCAGGATGTGAACAGCATCACAGCTAAGAACTCCTCACCTAAGAGTTTCTGAGGACCAGGTCTCAGGCTGGCTCTCGACTCCCACAGCTTGACTAAAGAATATGGCTTCATTGTGCTGGGTAAGTAGCATCTTGCTGTCTGACTCAGAAGTATCAGCCAGAACGTGACTAGTGTCCTGACTTCTTGAATCCCTTTGGAAAGGAACTATGTCAAAGGAGAGACCCATCTGCTGCTCACTATCTATCCTCATCAACAGTGATATCCCCAGGGTAGCCTGGGCAATGGAGGGCAGATCACAGAGTGTTGCTCAAGCCATGGGCAATTTGCTTCATCCTACAGGCCAGAGCTCCCCCTGGGCTCCCTGCCTTCAACTCCCTGGACCATCGCCACCAGCTTGTGTCTCTCCCTTTTCAGTTTTATATCCACACCATACAGACATTTGGTAAAAGTGAATTGAGCCTTGCCATCTGTCTCTTTTGCTTCCATTATGTTTGTAACAAAAAGAAGGAAATTAAAATCCAAATTACAAGTATTGTGCCAAAATGTTCCTGAATGAGCCTGCACCTGGACCTGCAAGCAGGGATGATATGAGTCCCATCATGGCTCCTGCGATTGTCTGAGAAGCAGGATTGTGGTCCTTGCTGATAGATGAGGAGACTGAAGCTAGTAGAGGGCCAATTCAGAGTTCAAGTGTGTGTCCCCAGCACTTAGTCATCCAGGGTCATAAGCACTGAGCTGTCACCTCCAAGGTACAGACCAATGGGGCTTCCTGGGCTCTGCTGTTGTGACATTATTTAATTCACATTGGGGTTTGGGTGCCATTCTAGTTTTGTTTCTGTTGCTGTAATTAAAACATTCTGGCCAAAAGAAACTTCAGAGAAGTAAAGAGTTATTGGTTTATACTTCCGGGTCATCTCTGAGAAAAGTCAGGGCAGAAACTCAAGCAGAAACTTGAAGCAGATACCATAGGGAATGGTGCTTGCTGGCTTAATTAGAGGATCACTTAGCTAACTTTCTTATGTACAAGCAAGGACCATCCACCCAGGGAATGGTGCTGCCCACAGTGGATGGGGATTTCTTGCATCAGTTAACACTTAAGACAATCTTCCACAAGCCAATCTGATCTAGGAAGTCTCTCAATTGAGACTCCCTTCTCAAGGGACGCTAGGCTGCATCAAGCTGGCAGTTAAAGCTGATCAGAATAGACATTCTACTGAAAACTGTTGCACTTAGGAAACTGATCCTTCAGATCCATCTTCTCCCTGCCACATCTTAGGATTTTATCATCTGAGAGAGGAAGCTCTGTTCCTATATTTATGCTGCAAACATCCACTGAGATACAACCATGTTCCAGTTGGCTAGATATGTGAAGGCCTTAGTCCATTTGCTGAGCAGGTGAGAAGATCTTGTGTATTGGACTTCTGAGGCCAGACTGTGGAACCAAGCACTGACAGGCCCATCATGCTATGACCTTTACCTTGGCTTGGGCAGGCATGGTGATGGAGCAGCTGTGGCAGTAGGAGCACACAGCATGGTTTGTTCACATGTTGGTGGACTGGAAAGCAGAGACCTTTGGGCAGGAGCTAGAAGTGGACGTCACTAAGCCCATTCTTAGTGACCCACTTCAGCTATTTAAACCTGGGTCCCAAAGATTCCTCCCCAAACGGCACCAACAGCCAGGATGCAAGTTTTCAAATACATGAGCCCCTGGGAGACATTTCACAACAAAATCATAAAGGCTGCAACATCCAGCATCTTAGTCATCCCTCACTGAGGTCTGATGTCAGTGTTCTCCCAAGAAATGCACCCTCCAAGATTATGCTGGTGTCTGTATAAGGCCAGAAACAAAAAGAAGAGCTGACATCATGGTTCAAGTCCAAAGGCATCTGCCAGCAGTATCCCTCTATGAAAGAGGACAGTTTTATTCTATTAAAGCCTTTAGTTGATTGGATGACGCCCACATTGATTATAAAAGGTGGCTTGCTTTACTCAAAATCTCAAATTTAAAGTTGTAGCTCTTCTAAAATATCTTCCAATAAGAGCATCCAGAATATTTGACTGAAAATCTGGGCCCCATGATCTGACATTGCTCACAAATGAAATTAACCATTACAAATGGTCGGTCCCTCTCTGCCACATCATTTGAAGAGAAAGCAGCCTATTCTCCCCTCCCTAGCTGTTATCACTACCTTGGGGAAGGGGCCTGCCCATCTTGTGGCTTCTGGGTACTTTCTAAGCCTGGTGAGCTTCATTTATTCCCTCTAATGAGTTTCTCTCCAGGAAGAAATGTTCCAAGTCAAAGAGAATACATACGTGACATAAGGTCATGGTGACCAGTGCTATATTGACTAAAAGTCAAAAGTATTTTGGAAAAATTCTACTGCTATGTAGCCAGTGACAAGAAAGAACATAAAACAGTGCCAGGGATTTATAATAATAAAGGGACAAGACCAAGCTAGGCTGTGAGACTACATGAGTCACAGTAAATCAAGTAGCTTCCATCCCAGGCCAGATAATGTAGGGAGGTAGGGTGGAATGGGGGATGGGGATTCCTACCCAGAGGTGGGATGGAGGAGGGATGGGGGTTTCTACCCTCACCCATCTACTGGATAGTAATGGAGACTTTCTTTTCCATAAGTCTCCTTCCATGGTTTCCATTGTTCCTGGTCTCTCCCAGCCATTAACAAATTCAGGGTGTCGTTTAACCAGCATTGTCAATAGAAGACATCAGAAGCTAAGCAACTACCATCACGGCTACCATAACTTTCTATGGGCCCGATACCACACTTTGCTATCTCATTAAATTTTAACTGTATTTTACATATGAGGAAGCAAAAACCTTGAGAGATTATTTAACATGTTTAAGTGCCACCCCAACCCCAACAAAGAGAAAGAACTGGAATTTGAACCCAAGACTCTGAGATGTCAAACACATAAACACATTGACCAGTAGATCATCTGTAATACTTTAAGGACCAACATGAGTTTTGAGCATAACCCTATGTGCTACACAAATATCAACAATCATGATGGAAAAGAATATGTTGCTGGAAGATGCTACGATGAGTTCAACAACTGAAGGTCACTCTGGGCTCACTGAACCCTCCATGGAAGACTCACAGAAGTAAAAAATATGAGAGACCTGCTGGGGCTCAGCCAGAAGCTAGAAGAAGCACACCCAACACAGCTTAGTTTCCCAGTGAGGGCTTCTGGTGGTGAAGTGGATGAACAGTTAATTACAGGCAGGTTCATCTGCACCATACCTGACACCTGGCATGGGACTAGGCACAGGTATTAAGGGTTTGGAGACAGCATCCTGAGAAGGCATCTCGGCCTTAACTGTCACAAGGAAAAAGCAAGGGTCTCATTTGAGACCCTGTGCCATCCAAAGAAAACAACACAAAGTCCTGGTAGGAAACAGATTGCTGGGCCAGTGTTGTCATTCCATGATGGTGGCTCACAGGGAAATCTAGAGGGGTGCTGCGTGCAAGAGCTGTCAATCAACAACAGGCCCGGAGGCCAGTTTGGGTTAGAAGGTTGGCTCCCCTGTGTGTTCTGGTAAGTTACTACAATTATAACTTTCAAGAGCCCCAAACTGTGCAGGGGTTTTCAATGAAGTAATTTATGAAGCAGACAAAAAGGGGGAAAAAAGATCCACTTAGGCATGTTTTTCTGAGTTCTGGAGGCAAATAAAAATATTGTCTAACATAGGAAAGCTACACACCTTACAGCTGGCCGTCTATTTTCCTTCCTAAGGCCTGAGACCTCAGCAAGGCAGTGGACATCTCTCTGCCTTTGCTTCCTCATTTGTAAAATTAAACATTTACATTTTGATTGTTCTTTGAAGAACCAAAAATCTCTGAACTGTAAGCATATACAGATATGACTGGGAATTATATGTAAGGCATTCTGGGGAGGTGACTCATGACCCTAGCAACCACACCTCTATTCTGTAATGGGCTATTCTCCTCCTCCAGGCCCCAAGTTCCCAGAATAATGACTCCGATCTCAAATTATATTTACAAATATCTAGGCCATAAGCTTTGGCTATTCCCTGGCTATCTCATAAATAAATATCCTATTCTGATCTAAGTTCTACTGCGTGGCAGGGTACCACTGTTCAGGTTCAATGCATGTTTGTCCTTCTTCCTATTCAGAGGGACCCAATCTTCCCATGTCTGCCTTCATCCCAGAATCCTTTCTCCTATCAGATGTCCCACCTTCTATTTCCTGCCTCAGCTACAGGCCAATAAGCTTTAATTGACAGGTTTCGCATCCATAGGATACACAAAAGATTTTTTTCTTCTCTGTTCTCCACTTGAATTTCAGTATAAAAGTATAGAACTCAAATTTTGTTACATTGTGAAATAGAACACCTATACAGGAAAATACCCCAAACCAAAAATGTACAACAAAGAGAAAAATCGAGAAACCTATAGTAAGTCACAGCAGGACACCAAGAAATTAACATACAGGTAAGATTTTAAGTCAAGGACCAGAAATCAGAACAGCACGGGAAATATTCTATTTAGGTAATTTGGCCTCATTAGCAATTATCTAACTATAACTTTATACCATAAGCCGAGTGAGTTATAAACAGAAATGCATTGCTTGAGGATCTGGAGGCTAGGAAGTCCAAAATCAACATACCAGAAAATTTGGTGTCCAAGGAGGAGTCGTCCCCTGACTTACGGGTGACATCTCCTTGCTAGATAAGTCAATCATCTTACTGTCATTATAGCAACACACCTGGGGATAACATCTTTTTAAAGCTTACTTTGGCTCATGGTTTTGTAGGGTACTGTCCTACTTGGGTTTCTATTCCTGTGATAAAAGACTATGACAAAAACAGCTTTGTGGAGGAATGTGTTATTTTATATCTTATAGGTCAGCGCCGTCATCTCAAGAGCTCAAGCAGGGGCACTGGTGGAAAGCTAACCGTGGAACTGCTTACTGGCTTGCTCTCATGGCTTGCTCAGACTATTTTCTCATACCCATATCCACTTGCCAGGGGTGGCACCACCCACAATGGCCTGGGCCCTCCAAATCAATCCATTAATCAAGAAAATGTCAACTAGTCATGCCCATAGGCCAGTCTGATAACGGCGAACTGGCAGTTAAGGTTCCTTTGTCTGAGACACTAGCTTGTGTTAAGTTAATGAAAGATACTAACCAACACAGCCCATAATTGATTGGTCTCATTGTTTGGGGCACATTGAGGCAGCACAGCATACCACGAGTGGGTAGTAGAGCAGAACCACTTACATCATGAGTATATTAGTCAGGGTTCTCTAGAGTCACAGAACTTAGGCAATGGCGCTATCTATTAAGGGAATTTATTGTAATGACTTACAGTCCAACTAACCCAACAATGGGCAGCTGTGAATAGAAGTCTAAAAGCCTAGTAGTTGCTCAGTCCACGAGGCTAGTTATTTCACCTGGTCTTCTATAGAAGCTGGAATCCTGAGGAGGTAGGTTCCAACAGAGGTGCTGGCAGTAAGTGCAAGCAGGCTAAGAAAAAGTGAATCTTCCTTCTTCCACTGTCCTTGTGTAGGCTTCCAGCAAAAGGTGTGGCCCAGATCAAAGGTGTGTACCACTACACCTGGATCTGGAACTTGCCTTGTCCCAGGCTGATCTTGAACTCAGAGATCTGCTTGCCTCAGTCTCCTGGGATTAAAGGTATATACTACCTTGACTGGTCTTAAACTTTTCATGACCAAGATGCCTCAAGATCCAGGTCAGAAGCCTGTATCTGCCAGCCTCGAGATCTGGGTCACAGGTGTGACCTCCATTTCTGGATTGTAGTTCATTCTAGATGTAGTCAAGTTGACAGCCAGGAATAGCCATCACAATGAGCCTGGAGCAAGGTGAGAAAGAGAAGAGCCAAGGCCAGGGGACTAGAGAAATGGCTCCATGGTTTGGATTGCATACTGCTCATCCAGGGATCAGAGTTCAGTTCCCCACACCCACATAGTGGCTGCTGTACTTCCAGTAAATACTGCCTATAATTCCAGCTCCAGTGGATTGTATGCCTTTTTCTGGGCTTAACATATATGTGTGTGTGTGTGTGTGTGTGTGTGTGTGTGTGTGTGTGTGTGTATGTATGTATGTATGTATGTATATATGTATATATATATACACATAACAATATACATAAGTAGGCATAAATCCTTTAAAACGTTTCTCTAAAAGTGAAGACACAGCTAGAGTCCTTTAGTCCCTTTGAGGACATGTACCCAATGACTAAAGACTTCTCACAAAGCCCCATTTCTCACAGGGCAGGAAGGACTAAGTAGGTCTCTGAGTCCTCTTTAACAGGGGTCCTACTCTATGGCCGAATGAGTTCTCTAAAGCTCCACCTTATAATGTCACACTGGTGACTAAGTTTCAGTGGATGAATATGGGGAGAACCATCTGTCACTGTGAAAGTAGCAACGGGCAACAATACAACATAAACCAGGTGCGGTGGCTCATACCCTTAATCTTAGCATTTAAAAGACAGACAGACAGACATGTATAAGCTCAAAGTCAGCCTAATTTTTATAGCAGGCTTCATGCCAGCCACGGCAACACAGTAAAACCCAGTCTCAAAGAAAGAAAAAGGAAATGGATGGAGAGATGGTCCAATATTAAGAGTGTGCACTGCTTTTCGAAAGGACCTAAGTTTAGTTCTCAGTACCACATTGCTCCCAACCACCAATAAGTCTAGCTTCAAGGAGAGATCCGATTCTGTCTTCTGAAGTCTATGGGCACCTGTATACATGAGCACACACACACACACACACACATGAGATATACACATACACATATGCATGCACTCACAAAATATATGCACACATATACAAACTCACAAGAATACACACACACACGCGCGCACACACACACACACACATATACAGGCTGTGATTCTCTGACCCTTAATTTAGCTGGCTATCAGTCCTCAAATGCCTTGTCAAGTTCTCTCCTCAACAAGGGCAATCTTATCCTTGCCAACTACTTCTATATTTTTCTTTATAGCTTTACTACCTAAGCATATATCTCTAAGCGTGAGAATTTTCCCTAGTTGTTTCACTTAATATAAATTGAGTCTTATCGAGTATTTACTCTTTTTAGTCTGCCTTTCGACCAAACACCAGCACATCACTCTAGACCATTAAGTTTTATCGTTGAGGCACATATGTTTTCCTACCCCAGGACCATCATGAATAATGCAGTTACAAGTTTCTCATGCAAATCTCTTAGCACACATGTGCATGGATTTCTGTGATCTGCTGAGGTGCTTTATTTTCACGGTGGATTTAGAATCATCTAAGAGTTGCCAAGACATATCTCTGGGCATGTCTGTCAGGGATTTCCAGATAGGACAAACTGAGAAAGAAAATGAGTGTCACCATCCCCAAGGCTGGGAAAATGAAAGCTGTGGAATTGCCAAGTGCTGCCATTCCCTTCATCCTGCTTCCTGTGTGTCTTGGTGAAGTGGCCATGCCCTCCTGCAGTCATGGACAGAACTTTCTGAAGCTTCTATATTTTTCCTTCTAGCTTTGAAGTTAGTAAAACCTTCTACCTCTGAAGCTGTAAAAAAATGAGCCTTTCTCCCTGAAGTTGTTTGTGCCAAGTATTCTGTCAGGACAATGATAAAAATAGCTGGCATGGGTATCTAGGGAGGGGATTTGGGGCTTCAGGGGATGTATTTTTATAAAGGACACTGACAAATCTCTTTCCAGAAAAGTGAGGTTTTTCATTTTGGCCAGGAATATATGAGGAGAGCTTCAGTTGGTGTATAACCACCCCAGTAACTTGTTGTTAGCCAGCTTTCAATTTTTTCCCATTCTTGTGAATGTGGTGGTAACTCTGGGTTTGGGGTTTATATGTCCCAATTAGTACTAGGGTCAAACATCTTTCTATACATTTATTGTTCACTGGGAGGGGGGTAGCTTTTTTGTGAGGTGTCTATTCAGGTCTTCTACTTATCTTTTTTCCATTTTGCTCCGTGTGTGTGTGTGTGTGTGTGTGTATGTGTGTGTGTTTACCAGACATGTTTGGTTCTACTCCAGGTCTCCAGATCTCTGGCCTATCCAGCCTAAATTCCCCCACAGACTCGGGTATTTAAACACTTGGTCTCCTGTTGGTTGTTCTATTTGGGGGAAGTTGCAAGAGGTTTCGCTTTGCTGAAAGAAATATGTCATCAGGATTGGGCTTTGAGAGTTTGTAGCTTTGCCCCAATGCCAATTTGTCTCTCTGCTTCACGTTAGAGGTTAAAAACATGGTTGCTTAGCTTCCTAATCCTGCCATATGCCTGCCACCTGCTCCCTACCATGATGGACTCTTACTTCTGGAACTAACTGCAAAACAAATTAAATGCTTTCTTCCATAAGTTACTTTTGATCCTGTTATTTATCATAGCAACTAAAAACTGATACAGGTATTTAACCTTTCCTCAGGCAACTGTACCCCAAAGATACATTGATCTTCAGCTTTCCTGGGTTTATTTCTCTAGATTATTACACACCCAACTTAAACCTAAATATTAAACCTATGGCTTATATCTGTGGTATATGTTGCAAATATTTGCCTTTTGTGTTTAGATTTTTACTGACAGTATATTTTGCTATTGAAACAAGTTGTATGGGCTGAGCATGTAGCTCAGTTGTGTAGAATGTCTGCCTAACATGAACAAAGCCATGATATCAATCCTCAGCACTGCATAAGCTGAGCATGATAACATGCACCTGTAAGAGATACAGAAAGGAAGGTCATCCTCAGCTATATAGCAAGTTCAAGGGTAGCTAAGGCATGCACATACACACATGTTCACATACACACATTTGATTAAAATAATTTTTGCAAGCACTCATCAGTATTTTATTGCTATAGATGTAGAATCCTAATTTGAAACTCTCTACATTAATATTCTCAAGACTCTACCCATGTTTTCTTCTAGCACTTCCATAGTTTGATTTTTGTCCATTTACATATCTGGTCCATTTTCAATTCTGTGTACAGTAAAAAGCAGGGATGTTAGCTGTGCTTCCCCAGCTAGTGACTTCCCTAAAGCACTTTTAAGGGGATAGTTTCATTGGGTATAGAATTGTAGATCAGCAGTTATTTTCTTTTTGTATTTTAAATCTACATGACTTTGCTTCAGATTCCCATTGTTTCTCTTGGGAAGTCAACAGTCTGGTGACTGCATCTTCAGAAGAAACTTGTCTCTTCTGGCCATTCTGACTTTTTTCTATTTTTCTGTTTCCATCATTTATTAAGACATTTTCCAGGTAGGTGACAGCAGATGCTGGAGAGGTTATGGAGAAATAAGAACACTCCTTCATTGCTGGTGGGATTGCAAGCTGGTACAACCACTCTGGAAATCAGTTTGGTGGTTCCTCCAGAAATTGGACATAATACTACCAGAGGACCCAGCTATACCACTCCTGGGCATATACCCAGAAGATGCTCCAACATGCTCATAGGATACATGTTCCACTATGTTCATAGCAGACTTATTTATAATAGTCAGAAACTGGAAACAACCCAGATGTCCCTCAACAGAGGAATGGATACAGAAAATGTCTATTTACACAATGGAGTACTACTCAGCTATTAAAAACAATGAATTTGTGAAATTCTTAGGGAAATTAATGGATCTGGAGAATATCATCCTGAGTGAGGTAACCCAGTCACAAAAGAACACACATGGTATGCACTCTCTGATAAGTGGATATTAGACCAGAAGATCAGAATACACAAAGTACAATTCACAAACCACAAGAAACTCAAGAAGGAAGACTAAAATGTGGATACTTTGTTCCTTCTTAAAAGGGGGGACAAAATACCCATGGAAGGAGTTGCAGAGACAAACTATGGAGCAGAGACTGAAGGAAGGACAATCCAGAGACTGCTCCACCTGGAAATCCTTCCCATATTCAATCATCAAATCCAGACACTATTGTGGATTCCGGCAAGTGCTGGCTGAAAGGAGTCTTATATAGCTGTCTCCTGAGAGGCTCTGACAGTACCCAACTAATATAGAAGTAGAGGCTCACAGCCATCCATTGGACTGAGTACAGGGTTCCCAATGAAGGAGCTAGAGAAAGGACCCAAGGATCTGAAGGGTTTGCAGCCCCTTAGGATGAACAACAATATGAACTAACTAGTACCCTCAGAGCTCCCAGGGACTAAACCACCAACCAAAGAGTAAAGATGGTGGGACTCTTGGCCCCAGCTGCATATGTAGCAGAGGATTGCCTAGTCAGTCATCAATGGGAGGAGAGACCCTTGGGCCTGTGAAGGCTCTGTGCCCCAGTGTAGGGGAATGCCAGGGCCAGGAAGCAGGAGAGAGTGGGTTGGGGGTTGGTGAGCAAGGGGAGTGGGGAGGGAACAGAATTTTTTGGTTTTGTTTTTGTTTTTGTTTTTGTTTTTATTTTATTTTATTTTTTTCTCTCTTTTTTTTTTTGGAGGGGAAACTGGGAAAGGAGATATCATATGACATGTAAATAAAGAAAATATCTAATACAAAATTAAAAAAAGACATCTTCCTATTCCTGGACCTCTTTTCTTCAATCGTATGTTTTAATGCAATTCTTACAGCTAAAAGTCTTTCATCAGTTGTGCCCTCGTTTGCTTTTCCTGTTTCTTAACCCCGTTTACATATTTCCATCTTTTTCTATCTCTTGTCTCATTCTTTGTGTTTTCCTTCCAGCTGTATTAAGCTGTCTGGTTTTTCCCTCTGCTGTGTCTGGTCATCTGAGATGTTCATTTCCCTTGTTGCATTTTTCCCTCCTAGAATCCCACTTAGTTTCTATTGACAGCTCCCAGATATCTGCCAATACCCTCAATTTTTTATCATCTTGATTTTTCTGTGTTTTCTCCCATCTTTGGTAGTCCTAGAGATTAAACCTAGAGCCTCACATATGCCAGACAAGCACTTTGCCATCAATCAACAGCCCCAGCCTCTTCTAGAACATAATAGCTGTAGTTATTTTAAAGTCTTGTCTAATAATATCACTCTCTGAATGCCTGTAGGATTATTACTGTTATCAATTATTTCTTCAGTTGCATTTCTAGTGCTAAGGAGGAAGAATGAAGGACTTTGGAATTCTTTTCATCAAAGATGCCCTCTGGCAGGCTTAAATGAAATTCCTACTGGGGTCAGATCCATAAACAGAAACCAGTAAATTAAACCAATATAAGATAATAGGAATGAGTAGGACTGTGGCTAACATATCCCATTCAAGGGCCTTCAAATTGAAAAATGGTAAATTCTTTTCAGCTAAATAAAATGTAGCTATGAATTCAGTTTGCTTTCCCAATGCCAGACACTTGAGGTCCTTCCATATGATTGATATATGTCTGCCCCTCATGACTTCCATTTATTCACAATACAAGGTAGACCATAAATAATGATTATAAAATCTTGATACTTAACAACAGCTTATTTATAAAATCTCTATTACAGGATTAGACTCTCTAAAGGCTTCAGATGCCTTAATTTCACATCTCACTGTTGCATAGATGCTTCTCATAATGTGTTTTACAATGTAGCAAAGCACTATGAGATAATGGGCTGCCAGAGATCCCTCCAACGTCCACAGCAGAGCTGGATTCATACCAGACTGGTCTGTCTCCAGAGCCAGTGCAAAGAAGAACCCCAGAGGTTCAGCAATCTGGAGCTCTTTTTTCTTTTGTGTGTATGTACATTTTTGGGGGGGGTACATACGGATGCGTAAAGGAGAGCACATGGTGTACACACCCATAAACACAGACAGACAGAGAGACCAGAGGAAGAATTAGGTGCCCTTCTCTGTCACTCTGTCATTCCCTTGAAACAGGATCTCTCAGTGAGTGTGGCACTCCTGTTGTTCCTATGCTGACTGGCTGACAGCAGCTATTCTCCTGTCTCTGGCTCCCAGTGTTGGGGTTATAGACACACAGGAGATTATGCCTGGCTTTCTTAGGTAAGTGATGTGGCTTGAACTCAGTTCCTCATGCTTATACAACAATTGCTCTTACCCTCTGAATCTTTGCCATAGCCCCTGAAAACCTTGAGTTTTACCAGTTTCAGTAACCATGAAATCCAGAGACAGAAAGAACTATGGTTTTAAGCCAGGCATTGTGTTTTTAACCCCATGATGGCAGAGGCAGGCGGAACTCTTAGGTGTTTGAGGCTGTCCCAATCTATGTAGAAAGCTCAAGCTAGTCAGGGCTATATAGTGAAACAATGTCTCAAAGCAATTGTTGTTGATGTTGTTGTTGTTGTTGTTGCTGCTGTTGTAGCTGAAAATGTTTTGGGGTTCCAGATACTAGGAGAATGAGATAGGAGGATCATTTGAGCCCATGAGCATTTATGACAACCTCAGGTAACAGTGAGAAAGAGAAACACACACAGAGAGAGACGGGGGGGGGGGGGAAGAAAGAGAGAAAGAGAAGGGTCGGAGGAAGACAAACAGAAATGTGCTGTTTTATGAGTACTCTGGGGCTCTCTGTTCCTTAAATACTGCTAAGCTGTCATCCTTCCTGTTACAAACAGGGATGCATTTGAAGGCTGATTCAATTACTAAATATATAATTGTTATCTTCATAAACTACATTTTGACACTTAATATGCCAAACCTGATCATTTTATGAGTGAGCCAAGTTATCCATAATACATTTTTATACCCCACAGCTATCAAGATGGCTTCAGATTTATGGAGTGCTAAAAAAGTAACTATACCATAAATTTCAATTTTCCCTAAAATTGCCTTTTATAAATGAAACAGGAAAAGTTATATTCCTGTCAATGTCTCCTCTCCGGTAAATTAAGAATTCCTGAAAAGTTGAAATTGATCAAAGATTGAGGGTCCTTGTGCAACCCATTGCACAGTTTTATTTGTGGTCCTTCTTGGAGCTTTGGAATTATCCATGCAGGTGTGGAATTGGGGAAGACTGAGCTACTAACAAATGAGTTTAGAAATGGAGCCTTGCGTCTCCACCTGAATCTCAGTAGTCTCAGAGTCAGAAGATGGGAGGTTGATGGTGATGGGATGACTAACAGGAGCCCTCAGCTGCCCTGTGGTGTGCTGGGAGCAAGAGATGGTCAGAACACACACTCTGCAAAGCCCTCTGGTCCTTCAAGCCTTCTTGTCCTCTGGGAACTCCCACCTTGGCTGTTGGATCTTTCATGAGAGTCCACAGAAGATCCAGAGGTACTAGGAAGTGAGGGACACTCAGGAGGCCAGTGAGGAAGTGAACTCACATACTGAGGAGATAGATCAGCGTGCCAAAGTGAGAATGGTGGCTTCAGTTGTCACACCAGAAGTCTCAGCAGGTTTGAAGTTCTGAGGAAAAGACAGACACTGAGAGAGATTAATGAGGTCCTAGAAACCAATCAAAAAGTCAAAACTCTACCCAGGTGCATTTCAGAATCTGTAAGAAAAAACTCAAAAATGTAAAAAGCTCAGAGCTCTCTACCACCCTGCAGTTTTAAATGGGAGTAGTGTACTGTACCTCAAAGGTCTGTGTTCAAGGCTTGATCTTCAGGGTAGTGCTAGTGGTGAGTGCCACGGGTCTTTAGGAGACTAGACCTGATGCAAAGTTGTTAGGTCATTGATTGTTGGATTGTCCCTGGAGTGTGTTATAGAACACCAGTCTCTTCCCTTTCCTCTGTTTACTCCCTGGCTCACAGTAGGTATGGCTCACAGGAGGTGGCTTGTTTTGCCAGGCACTCCTGCCCTCTGCTACCTCTAACAGAGGTCGGAAGAACTACAGGCATCTGATCCTGCGCTAGAACCTTCACAGGCCACAATAGCTTTCTCTCTTTGTAAATTAATTGTCTCCAATGTTGTCTCCAATACGATGACAGAAACCTAATATATAACCACAGTTCAAACTTAAATAGAAACAACCCAAAACCCGTAACTATTTAAGAAGAAATAAGAGGCAATTGAAGAAAAATGTGTACCAGTTGCAATTTCAGTAACCATTTCTCTTCCTCCCCTCCTCCCTCCCTCCTTCCCTCTCCCTCCTTCCCTCCCTCCATTCTTTCCTTCCTCCTTGCCATTTCAAGCTTCACATGATTGGTTTTGTGGCTTCCCTGTCTTCCCTGCAGCCATCCGCTGTGGGGGTGGAGGGATCCCCACTTCCTATGGGTAGATTCTCTTTGGGTGGCACTACCTGTTAGTTTGGCATCCTGACCTATGAATTTCAAAGGAGTATCAGGAAAATGAAGTTTGACAAAGGTTCCTTAGAAAAGCCCCTTTCTTGCACCGAAAAATTGTCAGGAACTGTGCTTTGTCAGAGTTGCATCTCACTCCCATAAGGAGGAACTCTCTGAGATAGGCCTCCAGTGTAGGTGAGGGCAAAGACTGTCACAAACAGTCTCTCCTTTCATATTACCTCCTGTACTCTGGGCTTCTGAGCGTATTACCTCCTGTACTCTGGGCTTCTGAGCTCCTGCCATCACTGTCCCTTAAGTAGTGCTCACAGAGTGCTAGACTCTCTCTAGCCATGTCCTCTAAAATCATCCAAACTTCTCCCAGAAACCAGTTCCAGAGATTTCTTCTGAACCACGTCACGTGTTCAGGTAGCCATGGCAATGACCCTGCTTCCTTGGTACTCGCAGATTTTCCTTACTGACAAAATGTCTGAGCAAAACAATGTAAAGGAGAAAAGATTTGTTTGTGTTCATTGTCTCAGAAGTGTCGGTCCATCACCCAGGGAAGACAACAGCTCACCCTGTGGCAGTCAGAAAGCAGACAGAGCAACTGGCTGTGCTGTGCTGCATCACTTCCTATGGCTGAGAAATACTGAATAGTCTGTCTACTCATTAGATGGAGAACATTTATTTTTTTTTTAACTTTCTGGCAATCAGGAATAATACCTCAATAAACTTGCATATACATGTCTGTGTGTGGATACACCTTCATGTCACTGGAGTATGTACCTAGAACTGCCATTTCTGGGTTGTACAACTCTGTGTTTGACCTTAAGCACTAACAGACAGTTTTCTGAAGTGGCTCTGTTGTTTCACATTCTCCACAGCTTTTCAACATCTGTTATTACAACTTTTTTTTTTAACTGTAGTCATCTTAATGTGTGAAATATCTTATCACAGTTCTGATTTGCATTTCCCTGGTGGCCTGGGCATGTTAGTGACCACAGTCCTGTACTGAAGCCCTAGCAGGAGAGGAGAGATTCTAAAGAGAGACACTTGGCCCCCTCCGTTCGACTAGTCTTTTTCTTTTTTTTAACTTGCAAAGTTAGTGACTCTAATAGGCACTCAAGAATTAGAGCTGGGCTGAGGAGATGCCCCAGTATTTACGAGCAATTGCTGCTCTTGCAGAGGACTCCAGCTCAGTCCCCATCACCCTCATCAGGCAGCTCACAACTGCCTACAACTCCAGTTCCCAGAGCCTTGCTCTGGCTCCCTGGGACAAGGACATGCATGGTATACAGACATACAGACAATCACACATGTACATATTTTTAATGAATCTTTAAAAAAATTTAATTTAAGCTCAGGGAGACCTCCAAGGAGAAGCTTCAAAAGGCTTGGACTCTATCCTACAGAAGGAAACGATGACATAACAAAGAACTCTCTGGTCCTGGAGTGAGTGGGAAACTTACCTCTCATGGAACCCATTTCTTATATCTTTCCTAATAGAGAATCTCTAAAACCAATTTCTTTATCCACACAGAAATTTGAGAGAGAGGGAGAGAGAGAGAGAAAGAGAGAGAGAGAGAGAAAGAGAGAGAGAGAGAGATATCTTAACTTGAGTCAGAGTCAACCTAGGTCATCTTCCCCCCCCCCCCCCGGGAAGGATCAGTTATCCTGTCTCATAGCTGAACTCAGAGATTTTGTCCTGATTTATGGTTTTCTATGAACTTTAAAATGGCCATGGGTATAGTGGGAAGGAAATGGGGCTTCTCTCTGCTCAATTTTGGTTTATTCAAATTAAAAATAAAATCATTTTCCTTTACCCATTTCCATGTCCTATTTTTTTTTTTCAAATACAGGGAAAATGAGGTGGCAGGCTATGCACTCCCTGCCTAGTACACTCCAAGTAGCCTTTCAGGTTTGCTGGTGAATTTTGTATATAAGCATATTTGCTTTGAATAAATGCCTATTCATGCTCATGGTCCATTTTTAACTGTATTGTTTGCCATTTTATTATTGAGTCCTTTATATAGTCTAGACACAAGTGAAATATTGAATGTGTGATGTGCAAGCACTTCCCCTCGCTCTATGAGCTGTCGCTTTGCTTTATTGATGGTATCCTTTGAAATACAAAGGATTTTAGTTTTGAGTCCAGCTTTTTTTTCTTTCTTTTGTTGCTTAAGTTTTTGATGTCATATCTAAGAATCCGTTGCCTAACCCTAGGTCATGAAATTTTTTATCTGGGTTTAATAATTTAAACTGATATATCTGTGATATTTTTGTAAGAAACATAAAAATCTGTAACAGTTAAAGTTATCCAATGTATAACATGGGTCTGGGGAGACATTTTAGTTGGTAAAGTGCTTGCCATACAAGCACAGGGGTCATGAGAGAAACCCCCAGAACCCACATTAAAATTATTGGAGTAAGGACCATTTAACAAAAATCCCAACACCAGGCATAAAAAGTCCTCTTTTGAATTGTTGGACAGAGTTGTCCAAAAGACTCCCAAAACATTGCAGGCTATTATTGTTGCCCTTGGTTGCCTCCAGAAATTAAATGCAAATCCCTATTGCCAAAGGCACATGCACTTAAAACAAAGAACCCAGAGGCCCCGAGTTGGAACTGATCTGAAAGTGTTCTCCTTCAGGACCTGCTTTCGTGGTACCATGCAAGCTTCCAAAGAAGGGAAGCAACCAACAGTCCTGCTTAGCTATGACACACATGAATCACAACAATGACCAGCATAACCCTAAGGGTGCAGTAGTGGTATGCATACCTTGGCAGCAACCAACACCTCTCTAATTGAACTAGAACCTGCTCAACAAAGGATAAACCATGCCTGGTCTTGGAAAGCTAGCCAACTACCCAGGGCTAGTAAAGACATTCATCTTAGAGGTGAACCTACAACCACCTCTTTACTAAGCCCATGTAATTCCTAAATACATTCTAAATATCCTTCCTTATACCCACAGATAAGTGTAGTCCTCGTCCCCAACAAGGAAACTTGTCTTCGCAACATATGGAGACCACAACCAATCAAAATGAAGAGTTGTGAAGTATAGTCTTAACAACTCCCACACCTAAGGCTCAGGAAACCTTTAAGGAAAGCAGGTGGAAAGATTGTAAGGGCCAGAGGATCTTAAAGTTTGCTGTGAGATTGTGTCTCCTAGGAATGTCAAGAGCTACACCTATAAAGTCTCACCAACATGGTTGATTAAACACGAGCTGAATAAGGACAATAACAATAGATATGCTAACATGAACAGGGAAAGACTCAGGGGCTTCAACTCTATACAAAGAACTACAGGCAACTATAAGGGATGCTGAGAATGAGAGAAAGAGTCTTCACTGGGGAGGAGCACACCAATTGGTTATCCAATACCAAATGGTCAGCCCTGAAAACATACATTCAAGTCACATTATATAGACTGCAGGCTGTACTTATGTGTTTAGTAATATATATGTATATGTGAATGCATATATGCATATATGTGACCACAATTCATTTAAGAGAGGTCATGAATTTGAAAGAGAGCAAGAAGGGTATTTGGATGGAAGAACAGGAGAAATTATGTCATTATATTATGATCTCAAAAAATAAATGATTTTTGAAATCCTGGTGTGGTAGTCCACACCTGTAATTCTAACACTGCAAAGATGGGGGCAGATGGATCTCTGGGACTCAATGGTCATGCAACCTAGCCTACTTGGTAAGATCCAAGCCATAGAAAGACATCTCAAAAAACAAGCTAGACAGCACCTACATAACAATATCTTAGATTGCCCTCTGACCTTCATACATGTGTAACCTAACCCACAAACTTGCATCCACCTACATACTAACACAACAACTCAGAAACTGTTAACACATTCCCTACTATTAACCTGGTCCATACAAGAACATTAGAAAAGATTATTATTATGATCCCTATTTTATAGCTGGATAACATGAGGCTCAAAGAAGTTACACAACATTTCAAGTAACTATTTGTACCAAACAGAGGTAGAATTTGAATCCGGACAGTGGTGCTCAGAATCCATGCTAATGACAAGACTTTCTCTTCAGCCATCCAACCAGTGGCTTAGGTAGGTGCTAAAGAACCAACTCTCCCAACCTAATGTGTGGCCAGTTGAATAAGTTTGGCCCAACACAGCACCATCCCCCATACCCAGATATAGACATTTCCTTCAGATCAACTAGTCATGTTTTTAATACAAAAGTGCAGCTAAGCCTCTCAAGTAACAAGATAAAAACAAAAACATATTTTAGGTGTCTATTTTCAAAAGTAGTGTAGGAAAATCTTTATGCCTACATGAATGTCACTGGGCATTTATAACCTGACAGAAGAACTAGAGTAGAAACCTCAGATAACAAAAGAAGAAATGGGTGAGTTGGACTAATTTGAAGTTACAGCCTTATGTGCATCAAAAGACACCAGAGAAGACAGTGAAGAGCAGTCCATGGGATGAGAGGAAATCATTTCAAAACAGACAGCTAGTTAGCTTCATTTCTAGAATATATAAAGAACACCTGTAACTTAACATAGAAAGACAACCAACCTAATTTGAAGATGGGCAAAGTACTTACAGTCAGAAATATCCCAAAAGATGCTCAGTATCACTGTTAAAGAAATGTAAGTCACCACAGTGAAATCCCGGCACTCCAAGGAGCAGAGACAGGCAGATCTCTGTGAGTTTGAGGTTAACCTGGTCTGTACAGTGGAGTTCAGGTCAGCCAGTGCTATAGATGAGACTCTGTCAAAAAAAAAAAAAAAAAAGATGATACTCAATCTGTTGGGATGGTTACTATTTAAAAATAGAAATGGTGAAAGAGATGTGGAAATTTTGTAAATTCCATCAGTTATTCACAGAAATTAAAATAATACACCATTTGCAAAACAGTGTGTTGGTTCTTCAAGATATCAAAATCAGAATTATCATATGATAAAAAATTCTGAGTATGAATCCACAGGAATTGTAAGCAGGATGTCAAAGAGATGTCTGTACAGCCAAGTTCACAGGATAAGTAAATGAAGGAATTAATCAAAGTGTTCATCAACAGAAGGGTACAGACACAAAATGAAAAACAGAATTTAACCAATTCCAACATGGCAAGATGGCCCCACAGGTAAAGGCACTTGTTTCTTAAGCCTGATGACCACATCCCTAGAACTCATGATCTCCTCCGATCTCCAAATGTGTGCAGTAGCACCCATGCACCTGTGCTTACATACATACACCATACACACAGACATACAATAATAATAATGAGAGGACAGTCTGATGTATACCCTACAACACAGATGAACCTTGTGGGTCTTATACAATGAAATAAGACAATCTCACTCACTCACTCACACACACACACACACACACACACACACACACACACACACACACACACACAAAGACAAGCAAAGTATTCTGTAAGAAGTAACTATAGTCAAAACTTACAAAATAGCAGGGTGATGGCTGCCAGAGGCATCAACACTCGCCTCTCCCAGCTTTCTGACTGCAGATACAATGTGAACAACTGCCTCCCACTCCAGGTGCCATGCCTTCCCCACAATGATGGACTTTACCCTCATATCATGAGCAAGAACAAGACCTTCCTTCCATAAGTAGCTTCTGTTGGAGATTTTATGACAGCCATGGGAAAAGTTAACTATTATGGACAATAAATTTTCTGACACATATACTTACCACAATGAATTGTTTTCCTTTAGATAGATAATAGATAGATAGATAGATAGATAGATAGATAGATAGATAGATAGATAGATAGAGACAGATAGATGTGTGTGTGTGTGTGTGTGTGTGTGTGTGTGTGTGTGTGAGAGAGAGA
>NW_022196904.1:100137404-100144734 GCF_008632895.1 Mastomys coucha | reverse complement strand
GGGGGGGGAGGGAGAGAGTCCCAACCTGAAGTAAATATTTGAGATAGGACAAAGAACCTCCCAGGAGTAGTCTTTGGAGACGGCAGCAGGCATCCCTTTTGAGGGAGCTGGACTATAACTGAGGCATTTTGACTTATTAAGTGTATCACCAAAGTTTGGGCCACAGCTGAACTCTTCAACTCATCAAAGGAAAGACTCAACCAGGCCAGTTCTTTCCCACCTGGCCTCTCCCCGCGCTGGTGCTCAATCTCTCCAACTCAGTGTTGGACAAATATTGAAAAAGTAGTTTGCAGAAGTGGCATCAAATTATCCGGTCTGCTGGAGTACCCACATGTCCCCATCCAGCTCCAGGATCTGCAGAAGCCAAGGGCTCTCCAGCCAATCTCACTAATTAGTAAGAGTTAAGCTTTTCCTAGTGTCCACAAACAGTATGGATTGTGGTATTTCTGCTTAGCTGATCAGAAAATTGTAACACTCTGGGTTCAGTGTTTTCAGCAGCTTATAGCAGAGTATTCATTAATTATGCAAAACAGGCTTCTAGGGACCGATTCTATTGAGTTAATTAATATTGAGAGCTGCTGGCCAATTAGCAGCTTTCTTGCTTATTGAGGAAGGTTGCTATGGGATCAGCCAAGCAGGGCTGGCTCCCCACGTGTCTCCTGTCTCTGACTCCATCTCCCCTCCATGACAGTAGCTAGACACAATTTCATCAGTCAAGCCAATGTCATAGACTTCCTTTTCTCCCCTGAGCTAGTTGCATCCTGGCCATTCAGTAGGCATTCAGTAATGTCCCAGTAGAAATTGCCCCTCCAACTACGGGGTGTGGAGTCACTCATTAAAATGCAGAGCCCCTATCCCTAGGTCCTACCCTAGATCTCAAGAGAGGAAATTTGCATTTTTCAAAATCCCCTGTACCTCCAGTGCATATTAAAATTAGGAATCATTGATGTGTAAGACCCATCCAAGACCCCACACCTTACCATCCCCGTCCCTTCTTAATCTAGCAGCTCCTGATCATTGACTCTGGACTCATATGCTTTCCCCCACCTCTGTAATCTTCCTTCCTTGCTTGCTATTGACAATTCCAACATAGGAACCTTGCATAGCTCAGATCTAAGGGAGACCTCTGCAGCATTGGCCATCACTTAATCCCACATTCCACCCTCTTATAGCTCCCTCTCCTTGGACAGGATAGAAAGCACACCGGTGTCTCTTTCTTTATTATTATCTACTCTCTTGACTCATATAGATCATTTTACAAACGCCAAGGTTTCTGGGCCACTGAGAAACCCTCTTTCCCTTGCATCCTTCTTACATACTGCCTCTGGGCAAACTTTTCTTCTGGTGGCTTCTCCTCTCCTCTTCCCCCACAGCGATTTCAAACCAACTGGACACTACTGTTGTTTGCAGTTATTGTTGTCCTGGTTTGGGTTTTTTTGTTTGTTTGTTTGTTTTGGTTTTGGTTTGTTTGTGTTTTTCCCCCTCTTCCAACTTACTTGTGTCTTTATCCTTCCTCTTTTCCCATATCTGAGGATGCCAAGCCAAGGCATTCCCCTGCCATTCCTGTATCATCCAGCCACACTCCTGACTCTCACTAAGTTTATCAGATCTTACCAACCAATCAGAAGTCCCCAGAACACAGCATGTTCTTTCCTGGCACAAGAACTATCAAATCCCACTTCTTCTGCCTGTAGTGTCTCTCACATTCCTTCTCTGGTTAGCTGCTGGCCAGCCTGTGAAAGTCACTTCCAACTAAATATCTTACGGAGATTTTCCTTATGTCTGCTTCCACTATGACTCAAGTATCTTTTCCATGTGGTACTAGCAATATTTTAAATAACTATCTGTACTTGGCATTTGTGTGCTAACTCTCCTCCACTTCACCTCACTTCATCTGAAATTAACCTTTGTAGAACCATTACTGTTTATCCTTATCTTATAGGGGAAAACTGAAGTTCAAAGTGGTCAAATAATGTGGCCAAGATCATATTGATCTCAGGAGTCAAGCTAAGAACAGTGAGTTTAAACTCCAGTACTCCAGCTATGACAGCTATGACAGCTATTCACAGCACACTGTACTTAACCAAGCAATATCTCTAGTGCCCTTAGCTTTGGATTATGTGTTTGTCTCTATCTGACCCTCCTAGTAAACTTAATGAAGTCCCTGAATTCATGGCTTGTTGCCTCTCATTAGTGTAACCCTATGCATGGCGCAGGGCTCTGTGTGTTAGTGGAAAAGTGAGGTCTCAGCTCAGTATAGTGACAACAAAATAACACAGACTATGGGCTTCAGCAGAAGATGTTGACTTTGTGGAGGCCGACAATGCCAAGCTATGGGTTCCAGTGGGGTTTGGTATCTATATCTTCTCTTCCCAGATGGCAGCTGTCCTTTGCCACTTCTTAGAGAGCAGAAAGACTCTTGGTTCCCCTCTTCCTTTCCTTAGGCATCAGTTCTGCTGCTTCAAAACCCATTTTTACAATCTCATTTCATCTTAATCACCTCAGTACGCTAAAAACGTAAGGGTTAAATGTGTAGAACTGGGGAGTGAGCCGAGGGCTTTGTGAGTGCTAGGTAAAGGCCCTACCACTAGACTACTTGCCCAGCTCTAGGGATTTAAGGTTAATGTGTAAGCTGGAAGAGTAAAATTAGGTTTCATAGCAATGATTCAATGACCTCACTGTCTCTGTGACTATGTGACATTAACTCTGCCAACAGTGGAGAGAGAGCATCTTAGATTTCCAAAGCTGTTCAGTAGACCTGGGACAGTCCAGGACAGTATCACAGAGGAGGAATCCTATACATTGATTGAAATGAAGGCAAAGAGTATTTCTGTTTAGAGGACAAAAACAGAGGAATAAAATTGTAATGGTTTGGTGAGACTCAGAGTGCTTGGAAGACAATGGGCTAGGAAAAGAGGCTTGGGCATCAGGCAGGAGGCTGACCCTGATGAGCCCTGGAGGCTCCCTCAGGACAGATGACACATCAAAGACTGCACAGCTTCTCATCTTTTCCATCACTGTTGCTGGACTCAGAGTTGAAAAGCACTGCATCCAAGCTCATCAGGAGGAGGCCAGTGGTAGATTAGTGATGTCTGCTCTGACACTGGGTAGAGGGGAATAAATAGCAAGAAGAATGCTATGGATTCAACTCTCTGCTGGAGAACCTGCCTTCCTAATGTAGGTACTTGGAGGAAGTCTCACAGGCCTTCAAAATTGGACGGTCACCTACATGTCACTCATGTTTTCTCTTTCTGCTTTTTCTTGATTTGGATCATGACCTGAAGCCTTTCCTGATGCCCAAGCTGCAGGTGTACGTTACAAAAAGCTGCCATCTCCCAATGTGCCATCTCAATCTTCTCAATGTGCCCAGAGTACTACACCAGCCAGAACAGAGCGGGATCCACCTAGAGCTTGGCAGAGCAGAGTGGTCCCAAGACTCTAAAGCAGCTCCCTGGAGCCCATAGCATGTCAAAGTGTCTGCACTTCTGACATCACCTCCTAGCTCAGCACGCACTCTCATGAGGCCAGACAGTAGCGACAGCCATAGCTTTTGTCCTGGTCTATGTTCCCTCCTGAAGCCTCTGATGGCAGCAACCTAGAAAACCAAGTCTCCCTGCATGTTAATGGAGGCAAGCAGGTCCTGAGGAAACATCGAGGCATGACCATAGTGTGAGCCCTGATCATCCACCAGAATACTTTATTACAGGGAATTAAACTAGGACATACATGTGATACTCCATAAATTCCTTCCCAAATATAACCACTGGTGACCCTGGAGAGCAAACTAGTTACTTTACTAAATCTAATAACTGCTGATTCCCCATTGCTGAGCCGCCTCACGTGCTGTCATATTGACCCTTATGGAGTCCAAGGCTGAGCTGTGCGCCCTGGGTTGTAATGATGCTTCTTGTTACTACTGTTCTCTGTTGTCCTTTCTCAGAAAGCAAGATGGAGTGTCTGTGCACATGAGCCAAACTTCAAAATGGAATCAGCTTTTCCCGTCTCCCTTCTAAATGCCACACTAGAAATATGTTAGTAATTACAAAGTTTAGGAAGCCCTCCTCTGACAATGGTGGTGACTGGTGCCTTCCATGCTTCCTCCTCTACAGATGTTCAAGCTTCACTACAATCCTGTGGGACAAATAAAGCTTCACTACAATCCTGTGAGACAGATATTGCTAAGATCAGAGACTTGATACAGAGAAGGGTTAGATAACATCCAAGGTCAAAGCAATAGATGCAGACATTCAAACTCAGGGCCACCAGGTGACATTGGCCCCTCTAGAAGGTAACATCCCGATCACATCTAGGTGGCCAAGCATCTTGACGTTCCATACCCTGCTAGGATCAACTTTAGTTGGGGGGGGGGAGGGTGTGTGACCACACATGCTCTGCATACAGGTAGAGAGTGTTGCCATGCTGAATTGGGTGCTTGTCAGCTGTCCTGGACATATCCCAGAGCAGCAGCTGGTCATAAATACTGTAGAAAATGAATAGCAACCGAACTGCCTGGACACAGAGCACAAATGAAAGAAGCAGAAATGCTAGTGGGAGAGCTGTCCTGTTGGATTTCCCATGGCAGTGAAAGTGAGCCAACAAGCCCCTTTCAGAATGCTGAAATCACAGCAGAAGCAAAGGAAGGTTCAGAATCCTTGTCAGAGCCCATTAAGGTGACCATCTTAGGTAGCAGGTGGTGGCTCCATGGAATGTCTGTTGTTAACTGGAAGACTTATACGTTGCTTGGTTGCTCATGGACATGCACTGCACGTCCCTCACATACATACATACACACACACACACACACACACACACACACACACACACACACACATACATTCTCTGTTTTTCAAGACAGGGTTTCTCTGTGTAGCCCTGGCTGTCCTGGAACTCACTCTGTAAACCAGGCTGGCCTTGAACTCAGAAATTGGCTTGCCTCTGCCTCCCAAGTGCTGGGATTAAAGGTGTGTGCCACCACTGTCCGGTATGACAGTTCAGACAGCTGGGAGCCATCAGGCAGGAGCTTGGATTTGAACCAGGGTTCTTTGGATACACAGTTGGTTCTCTTAACCACTGAGCCATGGTTCTAGCATGGGAGATTTTATAATGCTGGCAAAGGAAATAATAACATATGCCTGCCATCACTTTGTGTAAAATGTTGCATCCTTTATCTTTTTCTAAGATAGGGCCTCAGGTATCCCAGGCTGGCCTTGAACTTAATGTATAGCTGAAGATGACCTTGATCCTCCTACCTTTACCTCCCAGGTGATAAGATCACAGGCATGCACCACCACACCTAATTCATGTAGTATTGGGGAATCCAACCCAGGGCTTCAAGCACTCTAGGCAAGTACTACCAACTGAGCTATACCTCAAGCCCAAGATATTATATCTTGATACCAAAAAGGGGGTGGGGCAATATTAGCATTTGGGGGGAAAAAGTGAGTTCTATGAAAAACTACACACATTATACCAGTAACCAGTAGAAACTGCTTGTGGGTTAGTGCTAATCCAGTGCCTGGAATATTAGAAGGGTGACTGAGGTTCCCCTGATGTTCTGTGCCTCTACTTAACTTTTCTCAGCCAGACATGTGACAGCCCAGATTCTTAGATGCCACCACCTTCAGGGTGTACCTAACCTGTGTACACCTCAGTCTCGGTTCTTCCCTCATCTCCCTTGGAATGTGTGAAGCTCATGCCAGAGCCTCCTTTATGTTCACCTAAGCTATTGAAGGAAAGAACTCCCAAAGACAAAAGAGGGTGTGTGCACAGCAGAGGCCTTCCCTAGCTTCCTGACTCCCAGACTTGCTCCAATGGCAGTGAACCAGAAGATGCCTGCAATAGCAAGGTTTGGTCATCCACTCATCGGTGGGGCCCTGAACAAAGGAAGCCCCAAAGCCTTGTGGGACATGAGAAAACATGGATAAACAAGGAGTGCTCTCAAAGCATAGTGTCTGCTATTGACACAGCTTGGCTCCAGTGGCTATATAGGGTTCAGAGCGGACATGCCTAAGCAGCCCCAGCTGTCCTTTGTCTTCTCCAAGAATGGAACAAGCCAACATTCCTCTGGGACCACCAGCTCTAGAGCACAGCTGTCGGTGAATTACATGCTCATGGCTCTTGATAGACATGACTAGAGTGGACTAATTCCAGTCATAGTAAAACTAGAAAATTAACTCTTGTTTGTTTGTTTGTTTGCTGGCTTGCTTGCTTTTTGAGACAGGGTTTCTCTGTGGAGCCCTGGCTTTCCTGGAACTTGCTTTGTAGACCAGGCTGGCCTCAAACTCACAGAGATCTGCCTGCCTCTGCCTCCCAAGTGCTTGGCTTAAAAGACAATCACCACTACTCCCTGGTTAAATCTGTATCTCTTATCCATTAATTTAAAATAGATAAAACTTTAATATAAGACCTGAAACTCATAAACTACTAGGGTAAAACACATGAAGACATGGGCAAGGGATTCAACTGCACAGAAAGTAATCTCCAAAACATAAAACTGGGAGCTTCTGCATGGCAAAGAAAGCAATTAGCAGTGTGAAGAGATAATCTACATAATGAGGAGAGAAATCTTTTTCAACTACATCTCAAGACAGATGGTTACTACACATAATAAATAAAAAGCTGCAAAATTTAAACAACAGAAAAACATCCTCTAACCCATAAATTGGGTAATGAAATGAACAGACTGTTATCAAAAGTAGAAATATGAATGGCATAAATTCTTGAAAACTATTCCATGTCCTTAGCCATCAGAGGAACACAAATTGACATGGTTTGGAAATTCCATCCCCAGTCAAAATGACTCTCATGGAGAGATCACTTGGACAAAAGCAGATGCGGATGCAGTGAAAGAGGAGCACAATTCTTTGCTGGTGAGAATGGAATGGCCATTATGGAAGTCAATGTTCAGATTTCCCAAAAAGCTGAAAATAGAACTACCATATGTTGCAGTGAAACCTCTCCTGGAGATAGATCTGAAGGAGTCTAGGTCAACATGCCACAGAGACAGTAGCATATTTATACTGAACTATTCATAATAGCCAAGAAATCAAACCCACCTAGATGCCTACCAATAGATGAGAGGATAAAGAAAATGCAGTTCATCTACACAATGGAACTTCATACAGCCATAAAGAAAAATGAAAACATGGCATTTTCAGGGGAGATGAATATAACTAGAGGACATTATGTTAACAGAAACAAGCCAGACTCTAAAAGACATAGACTTCATGTTTCTCTCATATATAGAACCCAAATTTAAAATAATGTATGGGCATGCATATTTCTCTCTCTCTCTCTCTCTCTCTCTCTCTCTCTCTCTCTCTCTCTCTCT
>NW_022196904.1:100050497-100137308 GCF_008632895.1 Mastomys coucha | reverse complement strand
TGTGTGTGTGTGTGTGTGTGTGTGTGTGTGTGTGTGCGCGTGTGTGTGTGCACAGCATAAAACTAAAAAGAGGAATATGAAGGAGGAAGAAGTGTTATGGGAGGTGAGAACAGAGAGCTGGAATACAAGTACTAGGAAGACAGAAGATGAGGGCTAGCTGGGGAGAAAAAGGAAGCAACCTGGAGGTGGGAAAACATGGAAAGGTATAGCAGAGAAAGAACAAAATACAATACTCTTATGTATAAAGACATCATGCCGAAACCCACTTTTTATATGCTAACTTTATACATTTTTTTTTTTAAAGAAAGGAAGAAAAGTTTGTCCTACCCCTAGATGCCATCCAGAGTCAGGGCCGCCTGTGCAGCAATGAAAGGGTATGGGAGGAACTATCCATCTGCCTGAATCTCTGTCTTAGTTAGTATTCCATTACTATGAAGAAACACCATGACCAAGACAACTTATAGAAAAAAATCATTTAACTAGGGGGCTTGTTTACAGTTTCAGAACGTTGGTCATGGTCATCATGGCAGGGAGCCTGGCAGCAAGCAGGCATTGTGATAGAGAAGTAGCTGAAAGTTCACACCTGATCTGCAAATTGCAGGCCAAGACAGCAACACTGAGCCCACCATGGACTTAAAGCTCAAAGCCCAACCCCCAGTGACACACTTTCTCCAAAAAGGCCACACCTCCTAAACCTTCCCAAATAGTTCCACTAACTGAGAATCAAGCATGGAATATGAGCCTATGGGGGCCATTCTCATTCAGACTACCACAGGCTCCAAACAGCAGTAATTTCAATCATCCCTATGTGTTGAAGGTTAATTCATTTGACCTTAAAGGTTCTCAGTGACTTTCCACTTTTTTTAATATCTTTTAAAAATTCTTAATTTATTCTATAATACAGTTGATTCCATTTGAGCCTGATCTTTCTCAGGCTCCTTTGACCTGCTAACATCCAGCCATGTTGCCTTTCAGCTCCTCTACAGGGACTTGTGTTCACTCAGGCCTCTCTGTACCCATTTCCTATGCCTCCTCCATCTCTTCGTCCTCTACTCATCCTTCAGAACTCATCAAATAGATGATTCCTTCTATCTCCCTTCTATCAAGGAAGAGATCCCTTCCTCAGGGAGCTCTCCAATGGTGCCTCAGCCTGGCGCTAGGCTGTCCAGTTGGGTAACCATCAGCCACACACTGCCCTTGAGTGCTAGAAGCATGGTGACTCTGAACTGAGAAGTGCTGTGAGCACAAAATACAGGTGAGGGGTTTGAAAGCTTGGTTAGACTATAAGAGTATGGAGAATATCACTGAAAATTTGAACACTGGTTAGTGCTAAAATGATAATATTTTAGATAGTCAAATATATTTCACCTTTCTTTTTCCTTTTCCTTGTGTTCTACCAGAAGTTTAATTTTTACAATTTTACATGTATGTATCTGTATTCATGTGTGATTATACACATGTGCCTACAGAAGCCAAAAGGACCATTGGATCCCCTGGAGCTGAAGTTAAAGGTGGTTCTGAGCTGCCTGGTGTGAGTGCTAACACACGAACTCTGGTCCTCTGTAAGATCAGCAAACACTCTAAACCAGTCCCAGAATTTTTCAAGTGAGGCATATGGCTTGTATTCTGACATACAGTACATTTCTGTGCTTATGCTGGTCTACAGTGGATCACCCTGGAACTTGCTTTGATGAAACGCTGCATTCCTTTCTCCTCAACCTTTGTTGTGCCTTATAATTCAGTAACCCCACTCAGCATAGACTCCAGAAGACATGAGACATGCTACTTTTGCCTCTTTCTGCACTCTTTGCTAGTTACATAGTCCATGAAATACAATAGAAGCATATAATAAATACGCTTCCATGTGACAAACTGTCTTTGCTGGAGCAAGTAAGTGAATATATGTATAGTGTCTGGCACATAGAAAGTACTCAGTAAAAGGTTTCTCTTCCTTCATTGTTTCTAATTGTAAGGTAGTAGTAAGCTTTGGTAATGGCCATATAAACAGAAGTACATTGCATTTGTTTAGTCCTTAGCAGAATGTATCTTTGAAGTACATGCTGTATCTGAATGCATGTGCACACAGATGTATACACTAACTACCCATGCCATTGAACTCTACCATCTGCTTTGGTAATACATGCAGGCCAGGAGCTGGACTGAACTGAATGAATTTCCATAATGTGGATCCTCCCAAAGACATGTGATCCTCAAATACAAAAACAACTGTGTCACATCACAAGTACAGTTTCCATGCCACTGTCTCCAAGAGTGGAGCTAGGGACATATGAACATTTGTTCCTAATTAACAACAACAACAATCTGTCTCATTTATTCTTACCAACAAATCCAAACCTCAGCTCCTAAGGTGCTACTTGTCATGTTTCATTTGAGAAGGGCATCACTACATCTCCATGGTACCCTTCAGGTCTCTGTGTTGCATACAAAATGGCAGCTCCCATCCATCACTCATTAATGAGGTAGCAAGTCAAAGAACAGGCTATTTAAAGACTTGGTAACAACCCAGCACCTGTCAGACCATGGACCAACTGAGTTGAAATCTAGAGCATCTCCACTAAGAGCTGTGGTGGTGGGAGAGTCCAAATCTGGAACTGCCAATCAGTGACTCCTGCAGAAACTTCTCCATAGGCCCTGGCTTCAGAATCTGGAACAGGAAAACAGATGTGGTCCTTCCTGTCTTTTCCGCCTTCCACCCATTTCCTAAAGCCAGTTCGTTAGCCATGTTCTTTGGAGCTGTGAAAGCCAAAGCCCTCACAAAGCCTCCATCATTTGATATGCCTGCAGATGGTGCCTATTCTATGTCCCTCTTACATGGTTAAACTCTGAAGCATGCGAAACTCAGCACCCACAGGCCTCTTGGTTTGCTCTCCTCTTCCCCACTCATAGTCACACCTCACTCATGATTAGATTCAGCCTGACACAGTAGGGTTGTTACCAATAGCCTGCCTGATTTTTTTTTATTTTTATTTTTTTTTACTTTCTTTATTTTACAGGTATGGGAGTTTAAGCCTGCATGGATATCTATACACCACATGTGTCCAGTGCCCTTGGAGGCCAGAAGAGGGCATCTAACCTGGAACTGAACTTATAGAGAGTTATGAGCTACCATATGGGTGCTGGAGATAGAACCTGGGTCCCCTGGAAAAGCAGCCAGTGCTCTTAATCGCTGAACCATCTCTCCAGTCCTGCTTGGGTTTTTGTTGGGGTTTGGTGGATTGTTCAGTTGGTTGGTTTGATCGTTCCTTTCTTTGTTTGTTTTGCTGGTTTCTGATGGAAATGTGAATAGGCTGAGGGCTGCTTCATCAGTAGTGGCAAATCCAGGCCCTCAAGTGCCAAGAGCCTATGGGATATGCTAACAGACCTAGAGGCTTATGGTCCTTAGTCCTAAGAACAAGAGGTGTATGGTTCTGAGCTCGAAAGGCCAGAGACTTGTGGCTCTAGGTTAAGTCAGGCTACCTTGCTCATCCAGGTCCCTACATCTGCCCAAGATGCAGAGCAGCACGAGCAGTAGCAGGAGGCAGTGGCCCATCCACTCTCAGCAACTGCTGCTGTCCTAGTTCTCAGCTAGTGCTATGGTTCTGTGACTAGGGGCCCAGAGTCTGCCCCCTCAGCTCCTCACAGACTTCTGCCTAACCTAGTCTTGGTTTTGCCCACCTCTCATTGTTCACATTGTCTCAGCTGCCTTTCCTTCCTGCAGCTGCTGCTGACAGGCCCTCTTTGGAGGTCTTCAGCCACCATTTTTCTTCTGTTTCTCCTGCTGCTGCTGCTGCTGCTGCAGTGGCTGCTATAACTACTGCTGCTTCCTACCACTGCCACTGCCACTGCCATCACTGCCACCACTGCCACCACTGCCACCACTGTCACCACTGTTACCACTGCCACCACTGTTACCACTGTTACCACTGCCACCACTGCCACCATTGCCACCACTGTTACCACTGTCACCACTGCCACCATTGCCACCACTGTTACCACTGCTACCACTGCCATCACTGTTACCACTGCCATAACTGCCACCACTGTTACCACTGCCACCACTGCCACAACTCCCACCATTGCCACCACTGTTACCACTGCCACCACTGCCATAACTGCCACCACTGTTACCACTGCCACCATTGCCATTACCACTGCCACCATTATCACTGTTACTACTGCCACCACCACTGCCACTACTGCCACCACTGCTGCTGCCACCTCTACCACTGCCACTGCAGTGATGTCACTCATTCACAGAGAAAAATAAATTAAAGACATAAAACTAACATTCTCACCAGCATTTAATGGTGGCTAACAGTATATATTAATGCTTAGCAGTGATTAATTCCTATACCAATATCGTAGGGAGAAACAGGTCCCCTCAATGCAGTGGTTCTCACCCTTTGGGGGTTGAAGGTCACCTAAGACCATCTTCAAATCAGATGTTTACATTATAATTCATAACAGTAGCAAAATTACAGTTATGAAGTAACAGCAAAATAATTTTTGATTGGGGCTCACCACAACATGAGGAACTTTATTACAGGGCTGTAGCATTTGGAAGGTCGAGAGCCACTGCTCTAATGATAATGCAGAGGGTCTGAGATGCTATAAATTCCTATATACTCGGTGGTTCTGGCTCTCCGAAGAGTGTCTGGTCATACTCTTCACTGCACCTGACAAGTTCTGCTTTTATAGCAAGAAAGCAGTTTCAGTTAATATGTAATGAGATGTATAGTAGTTGTTAACAAAACTTTATTTATAAAACCAAGTGGCAGATAAGATTTGGTCAACCAGCTTTACCCTGAGAAGAATGAATACAAATTAAATTGGCATCTGGAACTTTAGTTACTAAATGGGCTAGCTTGGGATGAGGTGGGTGGGATAGAGCGGGGTAGGCAAAAGAGTCTAGGAGACAATGGGTGCAATGGATAGGCTTGAATGGAATATTTGGAGTTTACCCCCATGGAGAAATAACCATTGTTTTATTAATATCGTACAATAGATATATTTATCCAAACATGCCAATAATGTATAGCTGTCAGTCAAAAAAAGTCCCAATATGGATGGGCCGGATCATCCAAAGCCACACCCCTAGCAGCAGCAGAGCTATTGGTGGTTGATGGCTGAGGGAGCATGAGTCAATTTCCTCTGAGAACATGGTCACTGGAAGGTTACCAGTGGATGGTCCCATACCTATACAAATATGGGCAATACTAACTGAACTCAGAGGGTCTTTAATAACAAATTTAAAAGAATATGAAGTTAGGGGCAGACAGGGAGCATTAGAGTGAGTTGAGGAGGACAGAGTTAAATAGATATGATCAAAATACATTGCATGAGATTTTCAAAGAATGAGTAAAAATATTGTTTGTGTAGCTGTGCTTTAGATAGTGTATTCTATAGTCTGAGTCAAGAGCAGAAAGGCTTGCGATATGCTAGCGTAGTCGATAGAATCCTCAGTCTTGGGCCATGGCTTAAAGATCTCCATTCTGCTACCTCTTTCCCATTAGATATTTCAGAAGACATCGCTTCTTTCTGTACCTTAGCTTTCCTTCCTGTAGGATGGAGAGGTTCGCAGTGTGGAGGTTCAGAGGTCACCATCTCATACAGCTGATTGTGAAGCCCACAGACCTGATAACGCAGGTGGGAAAGATGGCCCAGATCAGAGACGTCCAGGCAATCTAGTTTCATCCTTCATGGTCTGGCCCCTCTTTAGCCTTCTCTTTTCTTCAGCTAAGAAAAACTTGCTTTATTTTATAGTAGTTTGAATCTTACTGAATAAATCCATTCCTGTTTATGGAGAATATTGACAGTTGAGAGAGAAAGAACTTTTCCAAGACATTTATTGCTTGAACCAAATGTGGACACTGGGTCATGTTTATGATATTAATTTTAAACTAAAGCCCCTGTCTCCTCCTTCATGGTCTTCTTGGGGAAGTATTTGTTTTGCAGCTCTAAGCTCTAAGTTCTGATTCACCCTCATCTCTGTTTGGGGGTCACTTCCTAAAGCTTGATAATGAAGTGGCAGATTACAAGAGCCACTATTCAATTTCTCATGTAATAATGTTCTCTCTCTCTCATCATTGTTCTTATTGTTGTTGTTATTTGTGCATTTTGTTGGTTGGTTGGTTGGCTGGTTGATTTAGTAGCACTAGAAACTGAACACACACAGTAGGTAAGCGCCTGCTACTAAGAGACGCATTCCCAGCCTTCTTTTCAATATTTTCTATTTTGAGACAGATTCTCTCACTAAGTTATCCAAAACAACTTTGTACTCTCCTCACAGTCAAGAAGGCTTTGAACTTGTCACCCTAAGGTCTCCTGAGTAACTGGGATTAGAGGCTTCCATCACCAGACCCAACATTTTCTTATTTTTCAGGGGTAGGGGGGTAGTCTAAACTAGTTTAAGAGCAAGATATCATGATGTGTGGGGTTTAATTTGTATGTTATCAAAACTTGAAGGGAAGCCATGAGATTAAACTCCACTCTGTTCTTGTTGGAGGTGACAGTGGTTTTGTTTAGAGACAGGGTCTTACTATGTAGCCCATGCTGGCTCATTCTGCTTCAGTCTCCTGAATGACAGAATTCCAGATATGCACCACTATACTTGGCTCTCTACTTTGTTTTATGTTTGGAAATTTTCATGACAGTTTAAAAAAAAAAATTAATGTGTATGAGAGCTTCGCCTGTGCCTATGTACCATGTGTATGCCTGCTACCTGTAGAGGCCAGAAGAGGGCATTATGTCCCCTAGAACTGGAGTTATAAGTGATTGTGAGCTGTCATGTGGGTGCTGAGAATCAAACTAAGGTCTCTGGAAGAGCAGCAGATGCTCTTACCCGCTGAGCCATCTCTACAGACCCTCAGTGAGTTGTGTTTATTATGAGACTATAAAGCTGCCCTCCCGCCTAGGTATATTCTAACCCAGTTGTTATAACCTCAACTCTGACTCAGGCCTTCTTCTCCCCCTCTTTTTTCTTTACCACCAAGATGAAAGGAGAGTGCCCCCTTGTAATGACAAAGAACATGAAAGGATTCTTTTTTGACAATGACCTTCCTCCATCCCACCCTCCAGCCATGTCCTGAAGCAGCTGGTTCTAGCTCTGAGGCAGGAGGACAGCTCTGTCAAGAATCATCCAAACCTTTTACATTTTACATTACCCACTAGTGATAGAAGTGTTCTTACCCAGCAAATATGATAACTCATAAGTTATATCTATGGGGCTGTTGACCATTAATCCATTTTGCATTTAACCCAGCAATATCTCCTAGCATCCCCACCCCCTCAAGAAAAAAAAAAAAAAACCTAATTTATTAAATGCTCTATGTGCTGATTTTAATAGCTTGTTGGCTTTCTCACTAACTGACTAATATGCTCTACTGATTTTTCCTGAGGTGAATATGAATAAGTGTCTACTGCCCCAGACAGGGCACTGGGGACAAAGCAATCACACTCAAGTCTGGCTCTGTGAACCAGTGTGTACTGGGTATAACTTCCAGGCATCTGCTACACCAAGAAGCCCCAATCCAGCCTGAGGAAAGTGTTGTGAGAGCTGCTTCCCAGCACTCCCTGCCCAACTTGTAGACAGCTCTACCAAAGAGCCTTCCCCTAGAAGTTGTTATCTGTTTACATGACCTTGGAGAGAGGCCCCGTGAGGCTCACCAGTCTCATGAGCCTCCCAAGTTTTAAGACCTTTCTTCTTCCCTCCGATTAGCACAGAACATGAATGAAATCTCCGACATACATTCATTTTCTTTCTTTCTTTTTTTTTTTTCCAAGACAGGGTTTCTCTGTGTAGCCTTGGCTGTCCTCGAACTCACTCTGTAGTCCAGGCTGGCCTCAAACTCAGAAATCTGCCTGCCTCTGCCTCCCAAGTGTTGGGATTAAAGGTGTGCACCTCTATTGGCATGTAAATGGTTGTTCTTCACTTTTAGAAAGTTATGTTGTATCGTTCCACTGGGAGTTTCTCCCAGACGTTGGCTGTTCCTACTCTGTTGAGGTGGAACTCTGGGGTAACCCATTTCCTCTTTGGACAGCACTGGTCCTTTTAAGAATGATGTTTTTATTTAACTACAGTCTGTCTCTACTGTTTCTTCCTTCTGTTCACTCAGTGCAAGCAGCAAGGGCTCCAGAATTAGACAAACCCGGGCCCAGATCCCAGTCCCCAGATCTCAGTTCCACTGTGTTGTTACAAGACCCTGTTTGGGAAAGGTGTTTGATCTCCCTTCTGCCCCCTCTTCCTGATCCTCCAGGTATGAGAACTAAATGGGATGGGGCCATGGAAAGCATTTAGCACTGTGGCCAGTGTGCAGTGGGTTAGTTCATCTCCATCATTTTCTTATCCATTCACTCACTCAATAAAGGCGAAGCTCTGCTGGTGAACGCTAGAGATGGGAACACGCATAACAAATAGCCCCTGTTCTGCTCGTGCATGCAAATTAGCAAGAGAAAAAGAAATGTTTAAAAGAGATTCTAATACAGCATGGTAAGTACAACAATAGCATCCTGTAAATGCAGAGGAGAAAGCAACTCACTCTGAGGCAGAAGCAGAGGCTGCTGCCAAAGCAGGCTTCCTGCGAAGGTAATACCCACGATGTGCTTGGAACAGGAGTAAGGGCTTCCCTGGCATTCATGGAGGGAAAGAAATGACAGATTTGAGCAACAGAGCCTCAGGCTACAGCATGATGGAATACAAAAGGCACATGAGAGGTAAAGAGGCAGATCTGGAAGGTCTACAGTGAACTGTAACATGGGTGAGCAATGGAAGTGTAATTGAGAGAAAGAGAGAGAAAGAGAAAGAGAGGGGGGGATTCTGAAAGATTTTAGACAGGGGGTGATATCATATGTGTATTTTAGAAAGGTCATAGTGACATGATCTATGAGAAATGAAACAAGACCAAGGCTGTAGGATGCTGTTAACAGTCCAGTCTAAATAATGAAGGGACAGGAGTGAGACTCAGAAATAGAGAGAGTAGAGAGGAAAATGCTTAGGAGACACATGGTGACTTCCTCCATCACACCCAGGAGTCTTGTTGCTAGAACAGGCCTTGATGCTGGCCCAGAGTTGGAGGGGGCTAAACAAGGATCAGCCCATCTGATGAGGCTACCACCTAGTCTATATTGTATGAGTACTTTATACTTCACTCTATAAGAAGGAATCTACACACACACACACACACACACATACACACTGCTGATAGTTTTGAATCATCTATCAATCTAGAATACAGTTGTTCAAATGCAGGAGCCTATGGGGGACACTTCATATTCAAACTATAGCAGCTGGGAACAGGATAGTAAATAAGAGTGACAGACAGAAGTACAGATGCCATGAAAAGAGACCTGTGCCAGAGGTGACAACAGCCATGTCCACTAAAGAGCTGGACACTCTGCAGCCCAATGCCCCCATCTCAGTCCTTCTAGGTTCAGTCCACCTTGCTAGCCCTTTGAAGGGACCAAAGGAAGAGGCACAGCTAAATGCACAGGTATTTGAATGCAAGTCTTGGTTCCTCCAGTCTTCTCTCCTACAACCTCACTCCTAAATTCTTCCTTAATGACCAAGCTCTGTCTTTTCTCCCCATCTTAATTTTCTCCATTGCACACACCCCTGGCTGATCTTGTTTCATGGTCTCAAGGTCCAAAGTCAGGCCATTTCCCTCCTTTCCACTCCTTCTTTATATATATATATATATATATATATATATATATATATATATTTATTCTTTACTTGTTTGTTTGCTTGCTTAGAGGAAGAGGAAGCATATCCATGCTATGGTGTGTGTGGAGGACAGAGGACAATTTGCACCAAATGGTTCTCTTATTCTACCATGTGGGTCCTAGAGGTTGAACTCAGATCATCAGACTTGGCAGCAAGTGCCTTGGCTCACTGAACCCTCTCATCAGCCTCTCCTACTCAGTTCTTGACTCAGCCCATCTGCTTAGAGCTATCACCCACCATCCAAACCTTAAGTTACTCTGAACTTCATTAGCTCAAAAATAAAGAAAAGTGACTAAATGCAACAGAAACCAGTAAGAGGTCACACAAGAAAGCTAGAACAAGGAGAATCTGCATTGCTTACTAGAAAGGGCAACCTTATATTAACTCTTTAAGCCAAGGATTATTCGGCAAGGCCCCTGAATGCTTATAGCAAGCTCACATAATCAGATAGAAGATCTACAGGAAGCTGAGACACACAGGCCAATCTACAAATATCCCAGAGGGTAACTAGTGTGAAATTTCTTTTTTCTTTTTCCTCTCTATGAAGACCAAGCTTCTCTTTATTCATCTCCAAATCCTAAGTGTCTGGAATGATGTCCAATAAATGTCAGGAACTCAGCAGCTATGTCTACAGTGGGAAGTTGTGTACAGCAAGTCCACAGCGAATGTCTGACAACAGGTCAGGGTTCTCTGTCTGCAGCCCATGATGAACAAGTCAATGAAAGCATTCACAGAGTTTGGGGAGAAATGGATAACATGGAAAGAATTTAGAATTCAAAGTATCTGAAGAGGCCAGAGAAAAGTGGCCGTTGTGGTGAGACATAATACAAGAACCATCATGCCAGAGGATGAGAAGGGTGGGTTTGGCAGCAGTGACCTTGGGAAACAACCACTATTCTAAATTACCCATCAACTCAGTGGGAATTCGAGAGACAGAGAAGCTGCTGAGAAAGATCTGGATACCAAGGCACAGAACCCACTGCAGAGGAAGACAATGGGACCATACAAACTGTGCTGACCTGAGAACCCCCACGACCATGTGCTGGGGTTTAAAATATGCCCAGAGGAGGGAAACAGAAAGCATGTGAGAAAGAATGGAGGGACTGGAAGGCCTTAAACTAGAGAAGGCTGAGGATGTATTAGTCTGCTTGGGTGGCCATTATTAAGTGCCACATGCTAGCTTGTTTAACAAGAGAAATGTGTCCTCTCACATACCTAGAAGTCAGAAATAAAACCAAGTTGTTCCAGGAGCCATGCTCCCTCCCCAGACTCCAGGGGAAGATCCTTCCTTGTTTCTCTTCCTTCTGGTGGTCGCAAGCATTCCTTGGGTTGTGGCAGCATCACTGATCTCTGCCTGCTTCTTCTGTGTGTCTGTGTGTCTCATTAGAAGAACACCAGATACATTTAACTAAGAGCCAAGCCTACCCCAGTGTGGCCCCATGTAAACTAAGTATACTTGTAAGGAGCTGATTTTCTAACAAGGGTACGCTCTAAGGACCTGAAAGTCCTTAGACTTTCAATAAACCTTTAGGTTTCAATAAACCTTTTTGGGTGACACAACTCACCTTACCAGAGAGCAAGAAAGTCATCTTCAAATATTTCTAAGAACTGTGATGTGAAAGATTTAATCCACATGGGTTCATAGGACAGAACTAAGAATTCAGGTGGGAATGGGCTGGGGAGATGGCTCAATAAATAAAGTGCTTGCTCTGCAAGCATGGGGGGGGCCCGAATTCGGATCTCCAGCATCCTGTAGCATGTATCTGTGACCTCAGGCTTCTAGGGACCAAAAGGCAGATCCCAGAGGTTCAATGGCTAGCCAGGCTAGCTGAGCAAGTTCTGGATTGATGAGGCCTTGTCTCAAAAACAAGGTGGAGAGCAATTAAGGAAAACAACCAATATCACCCTCTGACCTACACACACATACACACACACACACACACACACTAGGAGGAATTACAAAAATGTACAATAGGAGGGTATAAAACATAGCTACTTATAAAGATGATTCTAAACTGCAAGCTGAAATAAGTGCACCCTTTCTGACGCTAAGGCAGAGAGAGTGCAGGGTGGTAGTGGGAGACTGTCTTTATTCCCTAGGAAGGCAGTGGGGCTCCATGGCCTAGTCCTGCTCTCCTCGACCTGATTCTCCTGTTCTCTAGCATCAGGGAGCCATTTTTAACCGTGCTGATTTTTAAGCTGCTGTCTCCAAGAGTTGATGTAAGAAGATGAGCTCGGAGATAGTGCCGGCTGCTGTGAGAAATGGAGCGTGAATCGTGGGTCCAGGAAATGAATATAAATTCAGCAGCTATTTTAATTTTTAATTGGAAAAAAAAAGCCCATCCCAGCTGGAAAGAATAGAACAAGCATGTCCCATGCACAACACTATAGAAAGTATTTGCTAGCACTTCGTGTTGCCTCTGCCATCCCCACAATGGGGATGGAAAGATGTCTATAGGGGCAGCTGCCATTGCTGCCTGACTCTCTAGATAATAGAGGTCACGGTTTATGGGCACATGCTGTTCTGCTCCAGCCGAGGCCTCATTGGTATGCAGGCATGGACACCCAGCTGCTGGCCCCACACACTGATCAGATTTAGAAACTTAGTAATAATGTAAAAATGTTCCATATTTTTCTGGGGAGTTTTGCAATCAAATGGAGCAGGTGGGAAATAGAAATGGGTCATGAGGACTGGCATCTATTAGGCACCTGCTGTGTGCTAGGCATTACTCAATGAGTCACAGGAGCTTCCCATTCTGCCTAAAAAGGGGTTGGTACAGGTACATGGTGTGCACGTACCAGCATATGGCAATCTCCATGGAAACAGAAGAAAAAGGGAAGAAGCATATGGTACTTGGAGAAAAGAAAGCAAAGACAGATCAAAGGTTCATGAAGGCCAAGCATGAAGAGCAGCTTTAATCGATGGTGAATTAGGCAACCTCCTTGGGAGCCAGAGACAGTCTTGCCTCCAGCAGGTGTAACCAATCTGGACATGACTCAGAGCCAGTGGAGATCAGAGACACAAGATGCCTGAAACAGAGGCTTGAGATGGAAGAATGTTGAAAGATCTGAGAGAATGGCCATTCTTGTCCATCCTGGGAGTCTCCCAAAGCCAGATGGACTCCTCTGGGTATTTAGTTGTCTCTTCTGAGAGTTGTGATGCATCCAGAGCCCTGGCTGTGTTATTTCCACCTACTTTCTATGTGCTGATCTGATCTGCTGATGGGAGATAATCAGAAATTGTTCACAAAGCAGTTTCCCAAATCTCACCCTCAGACTAAGCCAGGAACAAAGAAAGAAACAAAGAAACAAAGGGAAAAGATATCTTTAGTGGCCACTGGAGATGTACCTCACAAGATGGAAGGCAGGGGTGTCAGAGATGTTCAGCTTTCCGAGAACTTAGACCTACTTTGGGCTATGCCTAATTGTCTCCATGACTGTTCTCTCTGTCACAGATTAGCTTGAATTACACCGTAACTGCCCGATGCTTTCCCATTAAAATGAAACATGGATTTTTGTAAAATGCCCACCACTAAGAAGACTGTAGGATGAGACTTGGTTGAAGCCTACACCAAAACTGGGAGACAATATTTGTGGTTGTCTGATGTATAAGGGAATGGGGCTCAGGGAGATTAAGCAAGTCCATTCAATGTTACAGTGGCCTCTAGATATAACTTGGTCTTTCTCTCAAACCCACCCTTCCCCACAGTAGAATTTTGGAAGAAGGGGTGCTCTGCTGAGGGTAGCAGCACCGAGTAGACTACTTCCAGAAGGTAGAAAGCCATGTCTTGGAAAGTCATAGCTTGAATGCAAAACAGCCAGGGGTAGCTTAGACTTTAACCTGGTTCTCTAAGTGAGGTGCCCAGAAGTCTGGGTAAATTTTCACCTTTATCAAAAGAGGAAGGAAGAATGAAAACATCTCTTTCTCTGTCTTCGGCCAAGAAAAAAAGATCCGGATATGAACAGCTTCATACCTGGGGTTGGTGGCAAGGACTAAACATGACTGCCCCTCAGCTCTGAGCAAGGCCTGAAATGAGCCTCATCAGAATGGACTGGAGGGCAGAGTGAGGATCCTCCAGCAAAATGCAGCTAAGGTGAGAGAAAGATGGGTGAGGCAGATTACATTTGTAGGTGCAGTTGAAAAACCATAGTGGGACTCATGACTCCATGATATGGCTCCAGCATAGGCAAAGGGGAGCCCTAGCCTCTCCTGGTGTGGTTACAACAGCACCCTTGGCCTCAGGTCGTCTCTAATGAATGGTCTGCCATTCTTCACTCTACATCTTACTCCAACAGAGCCCACCTGCCTGGCTCCAAAATCAATTTCTATTTCCAGTTTCATTAACATTATCCAAAGCATTAACATTCCTGAAGGATCGGCAGCTGCTAGGCAACCTCTTGAGATTTTTTTTCTCCCCTAAATCCAGCCATTAAGCAGACATTATTGATGGGCTTTGTAAGATGTCTCCTCACCAGGGTCCCTGTGTTCATATCCCTCAATTATTGCAAGCCCGCAGCTCACCATTCAAAGCCTTCTATGATGTTGCTCCATTCTACCACCTATGCCAACTTCCTGATACCTTGGTATCTGTTCCTATCTAAGATAGCTGCCATGGTTTTGCTCACCACGTGTTCTCTATGTGTATTCACTTGCCTCCTCCCCATCCTTGCACTCAGAAAACATGAATGAGTGCCCACGGTGGACTAAGCCCTCTTTGACAGGAACCCATTGATAATGGGCACAAAGTCCTGCCCTGGAAACTTACCTTGTCCTGGGTGAGGTAGCACTGAAGCAGGAGAGGGCGAAAGATGGCACAGTATCTGTACACATTTCAGGCAAAGTGGTTAGTAAAGTCTCCAAAGATGGCACTTGGGTCAGAAACATGAATGAACAGAGAGTTATATAAAATTTGGGAGAACTGCAAATGTCTCTGCTTCTGTCAAAAATCAACATAAATGCCATGTGAGCTCCTTCTCTCCCTCACCCTCTCTTTCTCCCTCTCCCTCTCTCTCTTCTCCTCCCACCCACCCCACACACACACTCCTGTTTTCCACACTCTGATGCATATACATATGAGTCTAATTTGGGTTTTATTTTCACCTTTTAAAAAAATGGTAAATTCTTTGAGGACAAGAGCTTGGCGTGACTTCATAAAATTTCCAGATTCCTCAGACTTTACTGAAGGCAGAGGAAGGGAAAAGTCATCACACTATGTTTCTAAAACATGTGACATACAAGAAAACAATTCTTGATGAGGCTTGAGGGCGGCTGCTCTGCTGGTGCCCAACAGCTTTCATTGGAGGGATTTCATATTGGAGGCCAGGAAGGGAACTGAGGCCGCAGCTGCCAGAGTTGGACCCAAGAGCAGGTGATAAAACCCAAGGCAGGAAAATGTCACCAACAGCCCCAACATAGAAGGACATTCATCATCAAACTCTCTTGAAATCATTGGGCTGAAGAAATTCCTGTCTCCATGGTGCTTTGGACTGTAGGGTGGCTCTGGAATAAATCAGCAAGAAATGTTTCTATGATGAGTAGAGAGTAAGGTTCATGTATCTAGACTTCACAATAGCAAGTCTTGATTTTAAATATTTACTGTCACTATTCTAAAGGTTACAATGTGGCTTCTTTCCACTCTAATGCTGTTTCAGTGAGCAGTTATATTTTGTCAATCATCTCCCAATACCTATTAAGCAATCACTATGACCCAGCACCATGGACACACAACAGGATACAGAAGTAACTGAACAGATATTGTGTCTGTCCCCAAGAAACTTGAAATCTAACAGAGAAAACAATTGCTGCATGCTCTGGGTAGTATTTTTCCATCTTGACAAAAGCTCAGGTCATCTGGAAGAGGGAGCCTCAACTGACAAAATTCCTCCATCAGATTGTAGGCAACTCTATAGAACATTTTCTTTATTAATGATTGATGTGGGAAGGCCCAACACATTGGGAGTGATGCCATCTGGACAAGTAGTACTGAGCTGTAAAAGAAATCAAGCTGAGCAAGCATGGGAGCAAGCTGGTAAGCAATGTTGCTCCATGGCCTCTGCTTCAATTCCTGCCTCCGGGCTCCTGCATTGAGCTCCTACCCTCACTTGTCTGCATGGTGGACTATAATTGATCCCGCTGTGTAAGCCAAAAATAATCCCTCTTTTCCTGCTTTTGGTCAGTGTTTTATCACAAGCAATAGAAACCCTAACTAAGACACTAAGCTATGAATGATCACAAGAAAGCAAAATCCTGCAGTAGGATTTTGTTCAAGTACATAGAGTGATTGAGGGGAGAACCAGAGAAAATTCCCTATGGAAAAGATTATTTGTATGAAATAAACACTAACTAGTTTGTTATTCTAGAGGTGCCATCACTTGAAGATTGGATGCCCCTTGTGTCTTAAAGGTTTGGTCCTCAGGGCAATATTGTTTGAAAGTCGCTGAACCTTTAGGAGGAGGGGCATAATGAAGGGCCCTTAGGTCACTGGAGATATTCCCCAAGGGAACTGTGGGACCCTGGCTTCTCCCTCTCTCTGTCATTGCTCCTGACTGTGGCATGAGCAGGCTCCATGCCACAAGCTGTGCTGTCTCCATGTAGCCCTGAAAAATGGAACTAATCACTCTCAGACATGCAAAACCATGAGCCAAAATAAATTGTTTTTCCTTATAAATTAATGATTCTGGGTGTTTTGTTATAGTGACATAAAGCCACACACAAGGGCTGGCGAGATGGTTCAGCAGGTAAGAGCACTGACTGCTCTTCTGAAGGTCCTGAGTTTCCGATCCCAGCAACTACGCGGTGGCTCACAACCACCCGTAATGAGATCTGACGCCCTCTTCTGGTGAATCTGAAGACAGCTACAGTGTATTACACCAGAGCGAGTGGGGCCTGAGCAAGTGGGGCCTGAGCAAGGAGAGGTCCTGAGTTCAATTCCCAGCTGGGCCAGAACAAGGAGAGGTCCTGAGCTCACAGCCATCTGTACAGCTAGTGTAGTCATACACATAAAATAAATAAAATAAATTTTTTTTTAAAAAAAAGCCACACACAGACAGTAATACAAACATGGTTAAAGGCAAAATATGTATGTATGCAAATAAGCTTGGTCATGAGAAAGAGGGTGGAGGAATCTCTGTGACCACCAAGGCTAGCAGAGTGTTGATCTACACAAGGCAAGAAAGAAATCTGATTCACCATGACATGGTAGCTGGTGTTGGATCAAATTTCAAGAGAATGACACCAGGCATTTTCTTTTAGGCATTTTAAGCACAGCACTCAATCGTGTGTATACAACAAAGCTTAAGACATGTTTACATTGAAACTCTTTTCAAAGTACATGGGACGTCTTTTATAAAGATGGGTTCTACTGGCTGAGAAACAATGTTCAAGGTAAGAGTTTAGGGAGAATAACTGCAATAAACATAGAAGTCTGGGGAAACCAGGTGCAGCCACCATTCATAAAGGCTGTGCCATTTGTAAAGATGTCACATTGTTTCTCAGTCTATTGATTGAGAAACAAGACTCAAGATAAAGGTCCAGGGAGGAAAATTCTGGGGAGCCAAATATGGTCTGTCCATACAGATAGTACAGAGGTCACCAGGCTATTAACCACATCCAGCCCCACCCTTCAAAGTGGAAAATAGATTATGCATCCCTTTAGCATTCCTGGCTTCCAAAGTGCTTATCTGTGAGCATAAGTACCCTGTCCCTCAACAGCAGGGCTTTGAAAGAAGAGCAAGTCCCCAAGGATGGCATGAAAGGGGGACAGGTCAAGGATTAGGAGTGGGAGGGCAGCAAGAAGAGAGGCTTTCAGGCATGTTAAGAATTCTACTACATACTAAGAACCACAAAATAATAATAATTACATGGTAAAAATGCTAATAGCAAGGGGGAAGCAGAATCATATGAGCCCACTCTTAAGGAAATTAAAACTAAGACATGAAACATGGATCGGCTTGTAAGAAGGCAGCCAGCCATAATCTAAGGTAACTGCAGAAAACTGTGGCATAGAAGAACGCCATTGTTTATTCAGGCTTCGTACTGTAAATTGCTTTTCTTGGCTGATAAGAGAAGTCAAGGATAAAGATTATTTACTGCTCAGGTAGTTAAAGAATCTATTTGCTTACAAATCAGACGAAGGCAGGCACACAGGAAAAGGAAAGTAGATTATACTCCACTTTAGAGACAAACTTCTCAGCTGCCATTCCATAGAGAGATAAGGGCCATCTTCCGGTCAAGCCATTTTGACAGGGCCTGCTTCTACCCACCTGAAATGGAACCTTTCATGTTTGTATACGAATATCAAGAGTGGTAAAACATGTTTCAGATCATTACAGGAATCCATAAAAACGTAAACAGTGTGGGAGGGTGTCATCCCAACAGTGTAATTATTAGTAACTTCAAACATAGCTAAGGAGATCATTGCCCTGGCTAGCTGTAATTGTCAACTTGACACAGCCCAGCATCCTCTGAGAGGAAAGCTTCAGATAAGGAATTGCCCTGATCAGATTGGCCTTCGAACATTTCCGTCTGTATGTGGCAGGGTTGTCCTGATTATTGATTGATATAAGACATCCCAGCCCACTGTGGGCAGCACCATCCCTACGCAGGTGCTCCTGGGCTATGTAAGAAAACTAGCTAAACTAACCTTGAGGCTATGAGCAAGGCAGTAAACAGTGTTCCTCCATGATTTCTGCTCCAGGTTCCTGCCTTGAGTTCACTCAGTGGTGTGTTCTGGAAATGTAAGCTCTGTTCCTCTGAGTGGCTTTTTCAGAGAGTTGTATAAGAGCAACAGAAAAGTAACTAATCCACTAGGCATAAGTGAGTGTGGATCAAGTATGATTCCTGGTACCAGCTTCTGAACTAGTCATTTTTTTTAATTGCTAAGATAAAATATCAAAACCAAAGCAACTTATATTTCCAGAGGGGTAAGAATCCATGATGGCAGAGAAGAAACATGGCTACTAGAGCAAGAAGCTAAGAGTTTACATCTTTTACTGTAAACATGAAGCAGAGAGAGTGAACTATAAATGAGTCTTTTAACTCTCAAAGCCCAACTCCAATGACACACTTCCTCCAGCAAGGCCATACATCTGAAGCCTTACCAAACAGTGTCATCAACTGGGAAACAAGTGTTTAAATGCCCAAGACTATGGGGGACCAGGGGGCATTTTTATTCAAATAATCTTACACAATAAGTAACCTTTTTTCTTTTTTTTCTTTTGAAAATAGTACTGATCAACCATCTAAGAGCTCAGTTATTAGAGAAGTTTCAGATGATAACTGATAGCCTTTCCTTTTAAAAGGAAAGAAAATAGTGACTATGATTATTAAAAAATAAATTATATATGCGTATGAAAATGTCACAAAAACTCAACATTATATATAATTATATATAATATAGTGATTATTATATATAATTAATATATACAAATGAAAAGTTTTTTTTAATTTTTAAAGCTATTAAAATGAACCTAGGTGCTTTGCTAATGCTTCACTGACTCCGGCTGGCTTACCCAGCCACTCTGTCCCAGAGTAGCCTTCTCCAGCTCCCTGCACATTGACTATGTAATTGCCCTATGGAGTTCCAGGCTCAGTTCCAGCTTTAGGCTACAGAGTGTTTCACACACCATGGCTCAGAAGACTATTGCTTGCTAATAGGGAGCCCACACTGCCAATTCAGGGTTGCAGAGTAGGGAATAAAAATCGCAAAAGCTAAGACTCTGAACCCCTGCTTTCCACCTTTCGCTGGTTTCCTTCTCTATCTGGGGCCCAATGAAAGAACATGAGATTGGGAATAGCCAAATGACACCTCTCTTAAATGGAGATGACATTCACTGGCCCACTTTTCTAAAAACGTTGCTCTGTGCTGCCCCTAGTGGTTGGTGTGGGATAACCAGTGAGCATCTTCTTCAGGTCATCTCTGCTCACTCCACTCATCCTCAGACCCCTTAGAGACACAGCTGAGAGCACCCACAACATCGCCAGTGTGAAGAACTGCACCTGCCCACTTTGGCCTCTGTCAGTGGCAAGTTAAATGGCGACTGACAACTTTGGAAAGGGCCGATTCAGGTTGAAGCTCCTGGACAATTTCAGTCAGTTAAAGTATTGACTTCTTGGGTCTTTAAGAAACTGGTAAAGCAATGACACACTGGAGACTTCAGCCTCCAGAAACCAGAAGACAGCCTCTGGAAACCGGAAGGCATCAGATCAAACCTTGGGTCCTGGAAGAAAGAGGTCAAAGGGAGAACAAAACTGTTCATGTTGCACTGGAAGGATGGAGTCACCAGGGAGTGGCCTCCAGGTTGCTCTTGGTAACCAGACATGCAGACATTAGACTCAATGTGGAAGGTGAAATCCATCCTTATGAATCAAAGGACACCTTGGGAAAATCCACTCCATTGTTTGATCTGCCTGAACAACCCCTGAGATCTTTCAAGCCAAGAAAAGCTCAGTGCTTCCAAAGTCTACATGAGTTCCTTATCACTGAGTGTCCCACAGCCAGAACTTAGTGCCCCGAACTGCACCAGTTAGATACTGGTATCTTTGTCATTCCAAGTCACCACTGTGTCGGGTAGCTACTCCTCTCTGGCTGTCTTAATTAGTAGTTGTGTGACATTCATTAACAGCTGCTGTGTATTCAAATCACACAGAAAGAAAGAGAGAGAAAGAGGGAGAGGGGGAGAGAGAGAGAGAGAGAGAACTAGGCAGCCTCCCAAAATATATCTTGCTGTGAAAGAGACAAATCCCATGGTGGCAGATGTTTGCTGGCGACCTCCTAACAGTTTTGCTCTGCCGGGACCTCAGGTTTTGGTTCTTCCCAGGAGCAGGCAGGACAGAATGAAGCAGCCAGGAGACAAGCATGCTATCTCACAGACCATGAGGAGTGCTCAGCTAAGCACCAGGCCCCTAGCAGACACTGAGCTAATGTTGCCTCTCACAGTTCTAGTTCTCAGCTAATTTGCACCGAAGCAGACAGTGGGGTTTTCAAATGCAAAGCAGCTCCCATAGCACTTGGTACACAGCTAGAGATTAATCCATCCAGCCTCTACCACCATCACTACCAGCACCATCTCAGTGAGAGTTGTCTCTTCCTAGGTACCCTAGATCCTCACAGTCCTGCCTCTGTTCCAGTTACTGAATTACACACCAGTCATAAAATACAGTGTCTACTCTATAATTATTGCCATTGGTATCATTTAAAGACTTAGATTCTCATACACTGTAATACCAGAAATAAAACACACATGCACTTGTACACACAGACACACGCACCCACACACACACACACACGCACACACACATACACACATGCCATGCACGCATATACACACACACACACACGTGTGCGCGTGCGCACGTGCACATATACGCACACACACCATGCATGCACGCATGCACACATGCCATACACACACACCATGCATGCACACACACATGCACACACACCATGCATGCGCACACACACGCACACACACACATGTCATGCACACACACATACACACACATACACACACACACATGCACACGCACACATGCATGCACACACACATACACACACGCACACGTGCACACACACACATGCACGCACGCATGCATATACATACACACATGCCATGCACGCACACACACGCGCACACATGCACACACACATGCCATGTATGCATACACATACACACACATACACACGCCATGCACGTGCTCACGCACGCACGCACTTGTCCTGCTGATTCTGTTTCCTACTCTTCACAGCAGATCTCTAGCTTCAGCATCCTTTGGATGGTGATCTTTTCTGGCACCAACATTCCCATGGTATCTCAATCATAACTGTAGCTTTTTCTACAGGCCATGAGAATTGTCAGCCTTCTTAGGGTTTGCTTTCCATAATTCCCTTCCCTGCAGAGTTCTGGGCTTGCATGGGTCACAAGAGACATTCTGCATGAAACTTGGAAGAGAGCAGATGGGTGACTTTTGTCCTAATCTCTGAAAACCTCTGTAGGGCCACAGGTGCCCTCACTGCATAGCCATTGTCCCTCCTCACTCGTGCAAGGTAAGAGCTAGGCAGGCAGCCGCTCCTCTCCTGCTGGATTTCACCCATTGGTATCTCTCACTCCTGGACCAGGTGCAGACCGAATCTGCCGTGCCAACAGATCAATGCTAGTGCTACTCCAGCCTCAAGTGTGTGGCCATCCTTACAGATTCTGTTTGGCTTCCTTGTCTCCCCAAAAGACTCATTTCCTACTCTCTGCCCTAGAGCATCTGTGCAGAGCTGCTGACCCATCCTCGCAATGTGTGAAGTCAATGCCCTGTAGTCAATATGTTCTTGTACCTGTAGCCACAGGCAGGGAGATAGGTGGCAAATAGGCAGATGATAGACAGGACCCTAAAGGTCCCTAGAATTGTGATAAAGATTGAGGCATAGCTAGGATGAAATGGAGACCATAAGAGATAGGAATCTAGGGTTGAGGGGCATATCTCAAGTGGTAGATCTGTTGCCAGCTTTCATGAGGTTCTTGGTTCACTCCCCACTGCCACAAACAAAAGGCAAGGCCTAGCATGAAACCTTAGGTCATAGTGCTATACACCTTTGAAGGGGATTGTGGGACCCCCTAATCTCTTCTTTCCAAATTCTGCTTTTTAACCATAAAGTGAGTTGTTTTGCTTCATCACACATTGCCACAATGGGTACTTGGGCAGGATATATAGAAACTGAAATCTTAATGGTTCTGCTTCTCTGGCCTCTGACATAAACACCCACCCAACCCCCTAAATAGATGTATAACATCTCAACCATGCACCTGCCACTCCCAACATCTAAGCATCCACTCAACAAACCATTCTACATCCCAACCTGCCTTTCAACCTGGATACTGGTTTCATTCTGTCTTCTGGAGGGCTCTGAGGATCACACTACCTCTAGTCTATAAACAGCCGCTGTATGATGACAGAAGCAGCAGAGGGGCCTAGTGAGCAGTTGCTACTTCAGAACTCCCCAAAGAACTTCGGTGAGGCCCACATGCTTGTATAAGCATGTGACAGGTAGAGGCCAGCCTCTAGAAGGCTGTGGTGATCTGGAGTGTCCACGGATGCAGGTCAGTCTGTGCCGTGGAGCCACCACCAGTGACAAGTACTGTCCTTACCAGGGACTTTGCAGTGGCTTAATTATCAAGAGTACCTCTTTCAGAAATATGCCTGTATATATTTATCATGAAAGTAACAGGAGTTGCTAGGCAAACTGGCAATGTAAACAGGAAAGACATTAGCATGCATAAAAGCTGAGAGCTTAAGCACTGGCCTTTGCGTTCACATAATAAACATACTCATTACACACTTTTTTCCTGTCCTCTTAATAACATCACAGCATGGCTCTAACACATCCACCCTCTCCCTTCTAGAATTTGTTCCTGTGAGAGCTGGATCATAAGGAGACATCTCTGCAATGTCCTGCTTTCCAGCCTCTCCCTCAGCATCCATTAACCCACAGCACATTTACTAAATGTCTGGGTGGCTGTGTTGTTTTGTTCTGTTTTTTTCTTTTTGCCTAGTGCTGGGAACATGATTGCTCACTGTATTTGTCAGCTTTCCAGTATAATGAAGAAAGATCTTCATGAAGAGCATCCATTCAACACGGATCTCATCTAGTCATATGACATATACACATACATTTGGAGATGGTAATGAGATGTGATTTCCCTATGAAATAACCATCTATGGGTACATTGTTGAGCATGTGGGCACTTTTAGGGGGAGGGCCTAGCTGGAGGAAGTGGGTCGCAGGTTCTTGAGGACATCCTGACTGTCTCCTTCCTACCTCGCTCTACTTCCTGTCTACAGTAGAGTGAAAACACTATCCTCTCGCACTGCATGATGGTCCCACAGCCTGGAAATGTGAAGTAACCACAAATCAAAGGCCTAGAAATCCAGCAAAGCAAACCTTCCATCCTGTAAGTTGTTTCATTGAATATTTTGGTTGCAACAATGAAAAGTCACTAATACAGGTCATGTCAAAGGTTACAACCCCTTGACAGTGTGACAGCTGAGCAGAAACAAGGACTTGTGCAGGAAGCAGCCCTGTGACTAAGAACGCCCCAGGCAGAGGAGACTTAAGTTTTAACTATTTCCACTTAAAGTTTGTAGAACTCCTCTGAGCTCTTTTCTGCATCATAGCTTTTGCACATTCTGTTCCTTTGTCTGGGCCGTTCTTTTCCCTGTTCTCACCTGAGTGACTTCTCATGGCTAAATCCCAGATCATTGCCAGTGACGCCCCCTCTGACTGTCAATCCCAGACCATTGCCAGTGACATTCCCCCTTGGCTGTCAAGCCTGTGGTAGGTCCTCCTTTTCACTCCAGAAACAGCTGCTTTGGCCCTCACAAAGCATAACCGCTTGGATATGTATTTACTCAATATACTAAAAAGTGCATGGGCTGGAGAGATGGTTCAGCAGGTAAGAGCTCTTCCAAAGGTCCTGAGTTCAAATCCCAGCAACTACATGGTGGCTCACAACCACCTGTAATGAGACCTGACACCCTCTTCTGGTGCATCTGAAGACAGATACAGTGTACTTATTCATAATAATAAATAAATCTTTGGGCTGGAGTGATCAGGGATTGAGTGAGCAGGCCAACTGGAGCTAGTGGGTTGATTGGAGCAAGCAGAGGTCCTAAAAGGCAATTCCCAACAACCGGATGAAGGCTCACAACTATCTGTGCAGCTACAGTGTGTACTCATATGCATAAAATAAATAAATAAATCTTTTTTTAAAAGTGCACATTAAAAAGAGCAGGATGCCCACCAGAACTCTTGCTGAAGACACCACAATATGGGATACAGAGCCCACATGGGAACTGAGCTGGAAGCTATCTCCATTCTGGCTAGCACCCTTGGTGCCAGAAGCTGCTATGCAGGCAGCTGGGGGAGAAAAGTTATCAAGGATTACACTCTCGTGTAAACCCTGCCTGCTTAGGTGCTTAACTTCATGGCAAGCTGGTGCTGTAGTGGCACATCCTGGGGTAACCAATGGATTGCCAACTCCATCTGTGGCCTGCTCCATGGGAGGGAATACATGCCTGGCACAGCAGAACAGGTTCAAAGCCTATTGCTAAAGAGGTCACAGATCCTATGAGGAAATCTACTACTTATGTTTTCTCAAATGGACAGGTAGTGAAACCACCTTTAAATGTTTATGACCATATATTAGTGCAGCCCTCAGCCTCCGTCAGCGAATGGCAGTGTTGAGAATAAGTGACTAGTAACTGCTTGTTTCCAAGTGGGACATCTGCGTCAGCCCTTCTAAAGCTCAGTGAACACTGTGGAAGAGGAAGTGGGTGGACTGTGGGAGCCAACTAATAGGGAAATGGGGAGGAGGTGTCTTCTGGATATGATATAGCCATTGTAATCATGAATAGGTAACAGCTGTGACTGCCTACATGGGACCTGGAAAGAAGAAGGAAAGAAAGAAGGGTGGGAGGGAAGGAAGGAAAGGAGAAACACAGGCTAGGAGGTGAACTAATTGAGAAAACAAGGGAAGATCGGCAGGAGTGGGAGGGTGGGATTGGGCAGATAGGGCGCTGAGAGGTGAATTAATCACAGTGTGCCCTATGCAAATATTGCCAACATCTCTAATTAAGTGAAAATCTTCAGGAGTAAGTGTTGAGTAGATGACTCAGTAGATGATGGGAAGAGCCCATCATGGAGCATCCAAACCAGGGGGCTGAGGCTGAAAAGGGAGGGGCAAAATACAAAGGGGAGTTATGGAGGAAATTAAGGAGCTAGAGGGAGGGAAATCTGCCAGAGAAAGCCAAGCAGAGGAATTTGGGGGAGGGAAAGGAGACAGGCCAGATAGACCCATGGGCCATAGAGACCGAGATGCTGCTATCAAACAACAGCTACAGGTTTGGGAGGGATGGCTCAGCCATGAAGATTACTCACTGTCCTTTCAGAGAGCTTAATGTGGTTTCCTGCAGGGACGTTGGACAGTTTACACCTATCAGGAACTTCTAGGGGATTGGATGCTCTCTTCTGGCCTCCTCGGGCATCCCACACACATGTAGCATACACTTACACAAACACACACATAAATAAAGTAAAATTAAAAACTGTACTACATGTTGTGTACCAGCAAAAGCTCCACTGATGGACAGAGACCAGCATGGCCTGACCTGGAGGAACCCAAGGCCACCAGGTCACTGATGCCTTTCCAGATATCCTCTGCCAGGACACTTTTAACCACATGCACAGTAAGCCCTTTCTTCTCTAACCACTCAGAACTCCTTCCATTCGGTCACGATTCTCAGTGGAATGGTAACCTTGCTTTCCACTCTCTATGCCCCCTCTCCAGGTCATTCTCCCTCATGGAGTGTCCATTTGCCTGCTGTGGTATACAGATTGCCAGATGTACCAAAACCCCATATACTGGGACAGTTGCAACCCTGGAAATGGTCACAGCATAACCTTCTCCAAGCCCTTGAATCTGACAAAACCACCAGCTGGGGGAAGGTCAGGGATGGCTTCAGCCACGCCTGCCTTGACAAGAGACATTACAACAGATGCACTTGTATTTTATTGTGTGACAAATGGGTGCTGTGTGGGAGGAGAGGGAAATAGAACCTGAGAAAGGGCACAGAGTCTCTCTGGGCAGCCAGATGGGATCGCACATACACATAACGAGCAAGCACAGTTCCCGATGCAGAGCCAGCTGCTGAGAAAAGACTTCCTCCTTCATCGAAAGAAAAGACGATCTCCTTCAAATGAGAAGTACACTGGCAGACAAATGTATCTGGGACAACCTGAGGATTGAATGTCCCCACAGGACTCTCAGTGTGAGCCAGCAGGTTTGATTGAAAACACCACAGCAGGGGAAGTGTTCCTCATCACTTCCTACATGGGTTGAAAACAGACCCAAGGATTCTGTGGGCACTTTCTGCAGGCACGGGGTACCCAAGTCTCTGGCTGATTTTGGACAGTGTTTTTGTTGTTTTGGTTTTTTTGTTGATGTTGTTTTTATAAAATATATCCATAAGTTTGACTTTAAAGGGGAGTTGCTGAGTTTTCAACATGTGGATAATTGATTTGTTACGAGTCACGGGAGAGCATTTGTCATTCAGGAGCCACCAAGCCCCACGTGATCTTCCTCCCCGGATAAGCACAGAGCCTTTTGACTTATTGCTGTCATTACGTTGAAGTGTTCAGCTGATTATTTTGGTATTTCAGAATTCCCTATAAATCACCTCCTTATTTTGGTGATTACAATTTCAAGAAGAAGTGCTTGATTTATAGGTGACAGCCATGAAGAGGGATGGGGGAGGCAGGCACAAGGAGGGAGAGGGTAGAGGCCCAGTGAGGACACAATTGGAAGCAGGTGTTTGGATACATTGATGCACCTCTCTACACACACATCCTCTAAAACATGCCCATGCCTGAGGGGTTTTCACTCTTGCATCTTGGAGACAAGGTCCTGGGATCTTCAGAGACTGGGATATGCTGTGGTTTCCTCCTAGCTCAGAGCAGACAGCAGTCAAACTCCAAAGAGAAATTCATCCTCTCTCGTGCATGAGCAAGCCACCAGACCTGAGTCTGTGTTCACAGAGAAAATAAGTGATCAGGATCCGGCTCCCACTGGACACAGCTGGATTCTCAGATGCAACAGAGCAGAAAATGACTTCCCAGGCCTCAGCAAGCCTATCAATCAACTGAAGTTTCTGACAGCTGTCTAGAGTGGCAGAGACTGTGAGAAGACTCACAATAAGTAGACACAATGCCTGCCTGGACAGAACAGTAGGTCAAAGGGAAGGCCAAGGGGCTTGCACATCATCCCCACCAGGTTAGAAAGTTATCAGAACTGGGGACTGGGCTGTCTTCTAGATGATTGGGAGATGGGTGTTACCTCTTAAGAGGAGAGGAATGTGAAAGCCTGAAAGGGGGAAACTGCCATTCTAGTAAAGAGAATGGGATCCCTGGCCTGGGTGAAGGCCAAACATTCCAGTTGGGCAAGTCAGTCACCTGACTAAAGGACTACCCCTCCAGGAGGCACATCCACCCTAGTGCCTGCTAAAGTGGGGGAGGAATAATTATCCCTTTAATGAGACCATGTCCTTTTCCTCCCTAGAATGTTCAACCCCAAGTGCAGTCACTCCACAGATGGGTTCTGTTGGGTCTGCTGATCGTTCTGCATAAACTTTCCCTTTTTCTTCTCTTGAGTCTTTTTCTTCTGGATGCTGGTCAGTGTCTGAGAACATCTCCCCTAGTACTTTGGGAAGCTTCTAGTCTTTTTCCCTAAATCCCTCTTCCCCACCATGTGGTTGCCTGTCCAACAGTATGGCTGACCTCTGTGCCTAACTCAAATAGCATGGCTTTCCCCTTCATCTCCTTCCTCCCAGCAGCTGCTTAGATTTATAGCTTTCTTGACTTGAAGTATTTCTTTTAAAGACTAATAAAATTATCCTGAAGTTTTAAAAGGAAGAAAGGAAGAAGGAAGGAAGGAAGGAAGGAAGGAAGAAAGGAAGGAAGGAAGGAAGGAAAGGAAAGAGGGAAGGAAAGAAAGAAAGGAGGGAGGGAGGAGAGGAGAGGAGAGGAGAGGAGAGGAGAGGAGAGAAGAGAAGAGAAGAGAAGAGAAGAGAAGAGAAGAGAAGGGGAAGGAGGGAGAAAAAAATGGCAGAAGGAAGATAATTGGGAGCTGAGGAGCTAGCTCAATGGGAAAAGTGGTTGTTGTACACATGACAACCTGAGTTCAGATCCTTAACATCTACATAAAAAGCCAGGCATCATGACACATGCCTGTAACCTTGGGGCTTGAGGCACAGACATCTAGATACCCAGGGCTCACAGGCCAGTCAGTGTGGCCCAAACAGTGAGCTCCAGGTTCATTGAAAGACTCCAGCTCAAAAACTAAGGTAGAGGGCAAAAGGGGAAGACAATACACATGAATGCACGGGGGGTGGGGGGGCACGGGGTGTGAGCACTCACACACACACACACACACACACACACACACACACCACACATCACAAAACAAGTTATAGCAATGAATCGAGGAGTGGAGTGGCGGTGTGTAAACAGCAGTCACCAACTCTCACTCTTTAAATCTGTGTCTGAAATTTCTACATTAAGGGACACCTTTCTCCACTTCCATTGTGAGAGGCCAGGCTTGGATTTCAAATGTTTCCCGTGAATGTTGATAGTGATCCCATGCCTGAAGGAACATGTCCAATTCCATGTTGTTCATATTAGAGTGTATACCGAGGACCAGGTGGCCAGGATGTGCAGAGAATGCAAAGCTTGTCCCACAGAGGATCTATAAAGGGGCAAAGGCATTCCCCTGGAGAAGAAAAGGGACGAGAGTTCACACAGCTCTGCTACATTTTTTCATAGGGGATGGGAAGCAATTTATTTCATAATTGCTCCAGAGAGGAGAGTGAAGACTGTGGGTGGAGAGCTGACGAGAGGCAGGTTTCTGTCCAATGTGATTTAGCAATTAGAGGGCTCTGACCCAGGAGGCATGATAGATAATCAGCTCCCTGCCACAGGAAGTGGTAAAGGAAAGCCAGGGTGGAAATCGCTGTTCAGAAAATGTCTGCATTTTGTAGAAAGTGAAATTGGATATAATTTAAGGTATCCTTTCTAGGAGAAAAGTCTATGACCACGTGACATATTTAAACTAGTGTATGAATAGTTAATGGATTCTTTCAAGAAGGTATGTTGTATTCAGACAAGAGGATATACCAGGAGTGGCAGATATGCTAGCCTGATAACTGTCTTGATTCTCTTCCTGTTGCTGTGATAAAATACTCTGACCAAAACAACTTGAGAGAGAAAGAGTTTATTTGGCTCATGGTTCCCTGTTACAGTCTATTAGGGCAGGGAAGCCACAGTGGTGGGAGTCTGGGGGAGTCATTCACACTGCGTCTGCTGTCAAGGAGGCAGACAGCAGTTCAGCTCCGTTTCTACAGTCCAGGATCCCAGCCAGGGGATGGCACCACCCATAACGGTTAGGTCTTCCATCTTCAGTTAATGTGGTCCAGATAATTCCCCACAGTCATGCCCAGGAGCTCCATCACCCAGGTGGCTCTAGATTCTGTGGAGTGGGTAGATTGACACAAACCATCACAGGAGCCTGATGTGCTTCTAACACAATGGTCCTCAACCTTACTAGGGCTGTGACCCTTTAATGCAGGTCCTCACATTGTGGTGACCACCAATCAGAAAAGTATTTTGTTGCCACGTCATAACTATAATTTTGCTATGTTATGAGTTGTAATGTAAACCTCTGATATGTAGGATATCTGATATGCAACCCACAAAGGGATTGCGACCCACAGGTTGAGAACCACTGTTCTAACAGAAGAAATGGGCCTAGATTTCAGTGCTGACTATGTTATGGATCCACTTCAGCACTGAACTCCTAACTGAAAGGCACAATGATGCATAGGATTAAGAATGGACCTGTGAGCGCCAGTGGCTGGGTTTAGGTTCTGCCTCTAGCCACTAACTAAATGCAAATATCCACAAGGAGTAGTTTTCACTTTGATAGGAGACAGGGGGATGGATAGGAGTGCCTTCCCATTCTGTACTATACAGACATGCTTGTATTCTATGTTAGAAAGAGGAATTAACATACATATTGTTTGATTAGCACAAATGTGCTGTTAATGGTTTGTTTGTTCTGAGTTAACCCCATGTCTACATGTCCCTCGAGGAGTACAAGGTTAACAGCAACAGAAGCAACTAGACTCAGCATTACAAGAAGTGCCTAAGCCCAGACACCCAGACAAGGAGGGAAGATTGCAAGGGATAGCAAGCAAAGCACAGACGTTCTCTCAGAAGTGGGGCACGCCTGAATTCCAGAATGATTCACTGCCTTGACCCCCTATATAATTTGCAGCTGGAGATAAGATGCTACAGATTTTTAGGGTACAGATATTTAGAGGCTGCTGTCTCTCTAAATAAAGCCCAGTTTTAAAGATTCAATTCCTGCCTTTGCTCATTGGCATCTGCAAGTGACCAACAGTCACAAGCCCCAGGATTCTGGAGACAGCTTAATAGAAGAGGAAAAAAGAAGGCAACAGTGGCATCTGCAGCACTCTGCAGCACTCTGCATGGGCATCTCAGCATCCCTTCTTGGATCCCTGTGGTCCAGGGCCAGTGCTTGCTTACAGGCACCACTATCTGGCTGTATGTATGCAAGGGCAATTGTGCTTCAGCTAACCGTCACCTCCTTAAAGCCTTCAACACTGAAAGCTAGAGCCACCCTGACCTGATCCCTTCACTGTTATTCTAGGATGAGACATAGTTGAAGCTGCCCATGCAATTGACCTTCTGGTACTAATACCTACTTCATAGAACTCACTACCTTGTGTCCAGAGCAGCCCAGGCTGCCCTTGTGCCCAGGTTAGTTGGTTCTCTCCTCAGAGTTCCCTAGCTTCCCAAATCACAAGTTTGGGGGTATTCTGCACCCAGGCTTCCTTGTGCAGAAGCAATTTATTATGCATGCTGGAAGCTTCTTCCTTCCCATGGTGCATTGGCATGGCATCCAAACAGGGAAATGCAGTACAGGGAGCTCTGGCCTTAAGATGTTCTGGCATGATTCAAAGGAAGATTATGCTAAAATAAGGGAAATATTTTTTCATCAAAAGACCATGTTTAGAATTTTCCACATCATTTCACCCTCTGTGATAATTTAAACCAGTGGAGTCCATAAGATGATGATGATGATGATGATGATGACGATGACGACGACGATGACGATGATGATGATGATAATGATAATAATAATAATAATATACAGTCCTTCTGAGACACACAGAAGATGTTTAAGCAGTGGCTGAGAAGCTATTGGTGATACCTTTGAATGGGTCTCTGTCTTCCAACCTCTGTTGGAACTAATAGCCACAGTTTTATGAAGAATTAGTGTAAAGGAGAACAACAGTATATGCAGGAAGAAGATGGGATGAGCCAGGATAAGATGATCCAGGTATGAAAGACCTGCTAGATAAATATAAGTTGAGGTCCTGTGCAAGGCATTCACCATACAGAGATTAAACTAAAGGTGTATCATTGGCCTCAGGCTGTTCCCAGTCCAGCAAGGGTGACAGACTCATGAGCCACCAACCACGGTGTGAGAAAGCCATCTACGTGTGCAGCCAGCAGCTAGAGTTCAGCTGCCCACTCTTTGGTTTACTTGGGAAAGCCTTTGTACCTCTTCATGCCTCCCTTTCCTTGCTCAGAAAATGAGGATGGCAGCAAGGAACTCAAACATGTAGCCGGACTCAGAAGTGTGCCTGCTGTGTACTAAGTAGGCTGGCCGTCCTTGGCATTACCACATTTAAGGCATGTGGTTCGGTCACCAGCTGCTCATCCAAAGGCAGAGTTTTGGTGAAGGTTTGGGAAGTTGAGTCATCAAGGACTGGGGAAGTCAGCCAAATAAGAGCAGTCAGGCAGATGAGAGTGTTGCAATGACAGAGCAGAGACATGGCACGGCACTTTGTCTATCTATTTGCATAAAATGGCTTGCCACATGCATGTATGTACACTAAAGTTCATGCTGTATATATGTGTGTATACTAAATGCCACATTGTGAGCATATTAAGTGCCATGTTTGCATATATATATATATTAAATGACATACTGTTATGTACACATGTTTAATGCCATGTTTCTACATGCACATAGATTAAAGGATACATTGTATGCATATACACAATTAATAACATGATATGGGGGCTAGAAAGAGGACTCAGTGGTTAAGAATGCTGGTTGCTCTTCCAGAGGATCCAGGTTCAATTCCCAGCATCCACATGATGGCTCATATGTATCTGTAACTCCAATTCCAGGGCATCCCAAGCCCTCTTCTGGTTTCCACAGGCACCAGGCACGTGTGTGGCACACAGACTAATATGTGCACTAATATGTGTAAACCCCTACATACATAAAATAAATAAGTGAATTTTAAAATAACGTGATGCATACAGATATATATATACACATCTATATCTTTATTGACATCTCCCTATTGCTTTACACATGATCATATTTTTGATAGTGTGTGATGTATGTATGCAAATATACATTAAATGGTCTAGCATATGCCATTGCAATGAGTAATAAGTAGAAGTAGCAGATAAGACAAAGACAGACAAAAGTCATTCCATAGAAAAGCTTCTTGGTCGTGCTGAGAAGCCTGAGTGCTTTGTTTGTGCGTTATAAACTGCTAGATGTTAGAGACACCACATAATCAGATTTTCAGCCTAAAAGAAAGTTGCATGGGGAGAGCTGGGGAGAGCTGGCAGCTCCAGCCAGGAGGAGGCTGATGTAATCTTCCTCTTAGGAAATTATGAGGATGCAGAGCAGACTTGATCAAGAGAGAGAATTGAAAGGTATTTAGGATATCCAGTTTGGGATGATGCATCAAACCCATGCATTTTATCTCCATTTTTCTTCCTAAAAGCCCTATAAAGCAGCTACATGTTATTCAAATTGCATATCCAGTCTACAATTCTATATATTGGACAACAAAGAAAAAGATGAAAAGCAGACAGCAATTATATTAGTTACCTTTCTTTTGCTGTGATAAAATACCATGATCAAATGCAGTTTATGGAAGCAATGATGTGTTTGGGCTTCTGGTTCCAAATGGAGACAGGTCCATCATGGTGGGGTAAGCATGGCAGCATGGCAGACGTAGCATCTGGAGAATGAAGCTGAGAGACCACCTCTCAATTCCACATACAGTCAGGGAGTGAACTGAGGTAGGACAGGACTATGTCGTCTCCTTTTCAAAGCCTGCCTCCAGGGATGTACTTCCATCAGTAAGGCTACCTACCTCCCAAATAGCACCAACTGGGAGCTGAGTGTTCAAATTTGTGAGCCTACAGGGGACATTTCTCTTTCAAAACACCCTAGCAATAAACTCTTGGAACCCCAGAAGCCCACAGCCACGTGGTAACGAATAAGGAAAGCCCACGGACACTAGACCAGCATATGGTGATATTGAGAACCTCACTCTCTGCACCAGAGAAGCCCACAGGCCCAGTGGGTAGGAGGATAGGAAGTGGAGACATCAGTCAATTTACAAAGCCGAGACCCAGACCTGCCCCGCCCCCCTTCACTGAGCAGTGTCGTTAACCTCTGGGACCACGTGCCAAGGAATCCAGGGCCAGACACATACAGAATTTTAAGTGTACTGGTATCCACATTCAAAAATAGGATCCAAGGTTAAAATTAACTGTGTCTTTCATTTTTGTTTGACACACAGTTAGTAACAGATTAGTGGGTACAATGTGATGTATATTACTTTATGTTGCGTAATGATACAATCAAAATAATTAGTATGATTGCCATATTTCTTACCTCAAACTTCAGTTCTAGGTTTATGAACTATATAACTTACCCCTAACTCTAGGTTCTCTAATACACAATAGATTCGCAGAACGTGTTCTTTTACCTCACTTTAGCCTTGTGCCCATTGACTGCTACTCCCCTCCCTAGTCTTGGGTAACCACGATTGTGCTCTTTGCACTTGTGAAGTCAAAGTATTTATGGCCCATATTAGGAATAAGATTAGCTGTGATAACAACTCCTTTATCTCGAACTAACCAGAATAGCATTGTTTCAAAATGTAATCAATATAAAGCTTGCGGTGAAGTCTTTCACATTACTTCTTTTCACAATACACTGTACTTTTACATTTGTAGTGCATCTCAATCCAGTGGCTGCACTGTCAAAGGAAATACTTTACCTGTCATCAGACATCATATGATCTACATACCCAAAAAGTAGGCCCACATACCCAAGCCATTCCAAAAGCAATGCCAAGGCTCCCAGCTCAGAATAGAATGTGTATTTTGGAAAATAAGTTACAATTATAATTTTAGTTCTTTAGTTGAAGTTTTAGTTAATGCTTCCTGTTCTCTCTTTTCCTTTCTCCTCCCCTCTCTTCCCCTTCATCCTTCTTGCCTCTCTCGCCTTCCTTTCTTAGCTGAAGTGAGCAAATTTATGGCAGTGCATGTTCAGTCCCCCATGATGCTCTGCCTTTCCACAAGACCAGAAGGAAAGGAGCCAAATGACCATAAAATGAAGTTTAGAAATCATGGGCAAAAACCAATGATTCTCCTTTCTGTTGACTTCCTTGGGTATTTTGTCACCATGATGGAAGACTCACTAACACAAACAGACAGCATTCTCCAAACAAATGAAAAATGTTGATATCATGGAAATAGACTGATAGACTGATATCAGTGTAACACATGCGAAAGATAATCAGCTTACCAGCTCAGCAGGCTTCAGTCCATAACCAATGGCCCTATTGCTTTGGATTTGAGACTAGGCAGCATAGCAGTAGCAGAACATACTGGAATAAAACTGTCTACCTCATAGTTATGGAGAGGGGAGGTGGAAACAGAGACACACAGAGAGAGAAACAGAGACACAGAGATACAGAGTTCTAGAGTATCCCCCCAAAGGCCACTCTCCCAAACACTTCCCCCTGTGTTCCTCCTCTTAAAATTCCAACCACTTCCTTCCCTAGTACTAAGTCTCTAATACAATGGGGCCTTGCCCCTCCACTCTTCCACTCTACACACCTACTCTGCTCTGTAGTCCAGGATGGCTACTACATACTTCTGTATGTACTGCCATTTGTCAAATCTTTCCAACAACTTCATGGACTGGGTATGATTGTCTTCATTGTACAGCTACATGAGAGGAGGACCACAGAGTGACAAATGGCTTTGCTGAAGATCACATGGCAGGTAAATGATGGAATTCGGATCCAAACCCAGACCGGAGAACCAGTTCTCTTCACCATAACACATTGCCTCTCGATCTCTCTGAAATGTAGAACTGCTGTCGAGAGTTGGGATGGAAGGAAGGGGTGGGTGGTAGTCATTTTTTAAGCTGGTTCCAGGCAGAAGGAGCTCCTTCTAATGGCATTTCCATAATTAGAATGCATTTTATTCTGATAGTCATAATTTAGGCAATTGCGGTGACATTCAGCTGAAACCTGGCATACAAGATGTTCATTTCTCTTAAAAGTTCACTTTTAATTGGCCTCAGCCCTTTCCAAGTCTGAGAGGAGAACAGAATGTATGCTTCTGATGTCCCGGTGTTGACGTCTGTTTGATGCTCAGTCCCTAGAGTTTATTCTGCATAAGATGGGATGGGGAGGCAGATAGGGAAGAAAGAGAAAAGGAGGCGTCTTGTCAGACAAGAGGCATACCGTAGTGCATGCTCCACTCGAGGGTTCTCTGGAATCACAAGTGAATTCTGCATGCCATGCGGAGCAGCTATGAAGACCACTTACCAGTGTGCTCAGTCCTCAAGAAAAGTGGGAATCCTCAGAAGCTGGACTGTTTGGTGGAAGGACAATTGAAGTAAGACAGTCCCTGGAATTTTGGTGGCCTTCTGACCTGTAGGAATGTCCCAACTGCTCTAAATTACATTTACTAGAGAAAGCTTGGGAAGAGGAGCAGTGTGGAAGTTAGAAAGGAATAAAATGGGCTGAGCTCTGCTCCGGTACTTGCTCTGTTCTCTGTGTGACCTCTCTGAGCCTCAGTCTTCTGGGCTAACATTAATCAAAAAAACCCCAAGACTGTTGTAAGAACTGAAAAGCAGCCTCTGGCCTAACTCAGATTCCTGCTTCTCATTCTGTACAAGACTAGGTATTCTGACAGGCCCTCTCACTGTGTTAAATAAGTATAGAAATGAATAAAAATCAGAAATGTATTTACCAGGGACAAAATTCTAGGCAAAAATGGAAAACTAGAGGCTGGAGAGACCACTCCATAGCCGAGATCACACACTGCCCTTGAGAGCTGGAGTTCTGTTGCCAGCATCTGTGTGGGGCAGCTCACAACTGCTTGTAACTCCACTTCCCGGTGATCTAATGCCATCTCCTGACCACCTGCATTCACACACACACACACACACACACACACACACACATTAAAACTTAAAAATTTTTTAGAAGAAAAAAAAAGAAACCTAAAGAGAACATTGGAACAAATTTTCCTGAAGAATTTTTGTCAACCCAAGTGACTTCAGTCCCAGCAGGTTACAGGAATGAGAGACAGGCTTTTAAAACTCAGGCCATAGCTACACAGAGAAACCCTGTCTCTAAAAACCAAAAATAAAAAATAAATAAATAAATAACTAAAACTCAGGCCATAATAGGAGTTTGCAGCTCAAATTGATGTTAGCTAGCTTTTCCACAAACCCTCAAGTTTGATGAGGGCCCTTTAATGATGACTCTGCCACATTATCTAGACACAGATATCTAGGGAAATATATCTTCAACCCAGGACTCAAGCAATTCCTGAAAAATTTCAAGAATTGTCTGGTTATGTAAGAAGGCACACTCAAGGAGATAGAACACAGTACAAAAAGCCAGCATAACTCACACCAGCTTTATTACATGTGTAAAGTCTTCATGTTGCCATCTAACACAAAATATAAAGTACAAATTATTTGCTTAGAATTAGTTTAAAGGGGGGGTGGGCTGGTGGGAGCTGGAAGGAGCATGAGATAGTCCATCAAGTAAAGGTGATTGCCGTCAAGCCTAGCAACCTGGGAGGGGGAAAGGAGGTTCCACATGATGGAAGGAGAGAACTGACTCCTATCCCACAAGCTGTCCTCTAACCTCTATAACATGCCACAGTATACACACACACATACAAACATACACAAACACACATTCTTGTGCATGCACACACACATACACACAAATAAATACATAGCTGTAATTTTTAAAAAGGACAAGAAAACTGAAAGCAAGACTGAATATCAAAAAGAAAGAAATATACCATTTATAAACAAAAATGTAAGATTTGAAATCAAAAGTGAATAAATGGATAAAACACTACTAGGTGCATATGAAGAGAGGTTTTTCTCAACTCTAAGAGAAGACCACAAATCTAAAAACCATGGTCAAAATGCAACAGAGATTAAAAGTTCAAATAGAAAGTTTGGGGTTTCAGGGTGGAGAGATGTCTAACTTACATCTCACTGAGTTTTCAAAGCGGAAAGGAGAGCAAGAACGAGCTGAGTGGTGGATGCAGCTTTTCAATGCGGGGGGGGGGGGAACAAATAGTTAATCCACAAAACATGAAAGACAAAGAAAATATCTTTTGGAAAACCTAGGAAAACAATAATGAAATCTGAGGATGTTCACAGTAAGTTCCGTGAGTGCACTACTTCAGTGGCTAATCAATGGCTGCCATGTTCCTCACAGACTGGATCTCAGCCCCAAGAGATCTAATCCTCAAAGGCTACATCTCAACCCTAGGAGAAGCGGCTTCTTCCTATTTCTCTCTGGTTTTTGTCTTACATTTAGAGAGAGCGAGAGAGAAAGTCACACATGCCCTCCCCCAACCACCACATACACACACACACACACACACACACACACACACACACACACACTCATGCACGCACGCGTTCTGCAGTATAGGTTCAGAGGTCATAGGACAACTTTTGGGAGTCTTTTCTCTTCTTCCATCACTTAGGTCACAGGGGGCAAACATCAGGCCATAGGTGCCTTTACATTCTGAGCCATCCTACCAGCCTATACAGCTACTATATTTAGACCTATTAATTTCTCTTGATTGCTTACTAGCCAGTTCCTCATTATCTCAGTTCCTAGTACAGCCAACCATTCTTTCCACTTAAACTATTCAAAATAATGTGTGGTTTGGGGAGAAAGTGAGGAAAAGGAGAATGTGAATCTCAAAAGCAGGCATCTCCTTTAATCTTCTTCAGCCCGGTGCCTAGAAGGTAAATCTCCCAGACACTGTCCCTCTGGTCCCTTCCTAGCACACCCACATGGTGGCTTGCTGGAAGTATAAGCTTTGGAATCAGATGAACTCATGCATAAACCGCAGCTTCTGACAGTTGCCAGCTGTATCCTCAGAGAAATTTCTTAATCTCTCTAAGCCTGTTTCCTTACTTTAAAACTGATATAATAATGCTCTCACCCACTGGCTGTTGAGACTTAGCTGACACAACCTATATAAAAACTTCCTGGAGCAAAGCTGAGCCTCTGTCTCCTTCCAAGAAAGTGCTTTAAAGACATATCTTACCACCCTGCTCTCCCTCTCTCAGACTTAAAGCCTTCCTACAGAAGTCTTCCACGCTCTTGAACATTCTTACCTTCCTTTTCTAATGGATTTATTTAATTAGCTGATGTCTGCACATTGCTCACAGGACAAAATGCTGAATCTGTCCTTTCTATCGCCTGGTTCTCTTCCCTCCCTAATGGACTTCTAAATCTTTACATCAGAGCCCTGGGTGTCTCTTTGACCCTCGTGCTGTAAGATCTGGGAGAGATCAACTGTCCTGAGCCAAGAATGATGAGGCAAGGTAAGATGAATGCTCACATACTCTCTAAGGATACCTGCTGTGCACAGTGGAGCTGGCCCTAGTGGCGGGGGCATGGGTGAGTGGGTCCCAAGGGCGTGAGAGCAGAAAAGCTGGCCCTGCAACTCCTCTGCCACGAGGTGGCTTGGGTGTGGGGGTGATGCCCTCTGCTCCCTCAGCCCTAGCCACCTGAGGCAGTCAGAAGAGCTGGCAAAGAGTCATGAGAGCTGGTAAAGCTGTCCCTGCTCCTCTCTGGTTGTAGCACTTGGGAGAGTGGGCCCAGTACCTGGCCTAGGCAACACAGTAGAGCTGGCCCTGATGGTGAAGGCTCAGGTGAGCCAGCCACAAGAGTGTGAGCAGAAGAAATGGCTCAGCCCCTCGCCAGGTGCAGCACTTGGAAGAGTGGGCCACACATCTCAACTGGACAGTACAGTGGAGCTGACTCTGTTGGCATGAGTGTGGGTGAGCCGGCCTGAGAGCTGATCCTGCCTCTTGCTGATGGCCTCATTGGGTAGGTTAGTGGGCACAGTGCTGCAGAGCTCACCCTGGGTGGTGCCAATAAGGGAGAGCCAGAGGGTTAATCCAGGGCTTTGGGTTGGCCCACCCCAAAAATCCACATCATCTGTGAACTGCTGGAGTGCATAAAAGGGCCAGTCTTACTGATCCAAAGCTGCAGGATCTCCATGACCAGAGAAACAACAGGAAAACAGGAGAAATCACAGTGAGGATCCAAGATCCAATATTGATGGTATGGCAGAAGCCAGAGACCTCAGACCAGAGCAATGACTCATTGCAATGTACATTTGCAAGTGAAAATGTGTGGACAGAGGGATACACTGTGGGATACACTGACACACTACAGCTTCCACAATGAGATGTTCCTATACTTTGGTTGGTTTGGTTTGGTTTTTTGTTTTTCTCTTGTGGGGGTTAGGGGGGTGTTGCAAGGGTGGAAGGCAGATACAAAGGGGCAGAGAGATGAGTGGGACTGAGATACACTATGTAAAACTCACAAAGAATCAATGGGGAGGGGGAAATGCCTGCTGTACTGTGAGTTTTAAGCCAGCCTGTATGTTGGCACTAACTGTATACTATTTAATATATATAAGGTGTGTGTGGGGGGGTTATCAACACTCTTCTCTGATCTACAGCATAATCCAGGTATCGATATGAGTCAACTCTGCTTACCTTCCCACCAAGTGTTTGAGTCTAGCCAGTCTGAATGGACACCAGCTGGAGCCTGCGGTACTTCAGTCATTCAGCCACTCCATTAGACACACCAGCTGAACGCTGTACGCAAAGCTCAACATGGGGACCTGGGCCGAAAAGTGGAGATTACACCTCTGTTCTCTTAGAGCTCATTAAAAGAAATAGCAAGTGAACTCATTCAATCTTGGTTGTAGAAAGGTTGAGATTGTCTACTGCGTCTTTCCTGTACCCTAGGACTTCTCTGCTTGGATGTTTCTGAGGATGGGGACTTCTCGCTCTCCAGGCGGGAGTTTCTCACAAGGCAAAGCCGAGCATCAGAAAGTTCTGCTCCTGCAGCCAGAACTGTCCTATGTGCATAAAAGAAAAAAGAGGTACTCTGCCAGTTCCTAAAGCAAGCAAGCAAATCTGAGGTGCAGATGTATGAGGTGACAGGGGCATACCAAGACAGCTGTCACAGGAGAGTTCTGAGTGCCTCATGACAGAAGTGTCCATTAAACACTTGGGTTGGGACCTTGCACTAATGTTCTCTGAACCCAAAAGTCTGTCCCCAGAGAGAAGTCCTACCACATCTAGAAAATAATACATAGATGCTGTCCCCTACCCCACTCCCATGTGTATCTAAAAATTCTTAATATTGTATAAAGACAGGCCAAGGAAGAGTGTGACAACTAGAGAGAAGTGGGCAGATCAGTAGAACTTGGAACCAAGGAATGGCAGGGGATGAGTTCTCTGGTTTTTATTTTTGTCTCATATATCATATGGAGCTATAGAAGGCAACTTGAAAATGCCAGGCAGCGTAGGTAATAAAAGCTGTGGCAAAGACTTACACTGTCTAGCAAAAAAAAAAAAAAAAAAAAAAAAAAAAAAAAAAAAAAAAAAAAAAAAGCAACAAAATATAAGAGAGAAAACTTAGCCAATACACACTTTCTGTTTAAATCTATGGCCATATTCCCACTCGGGCCAACAAATACTGATTCTGGAGCCTAGACTTCACTCTTGCAAGGCTGGAATGAGGCAACTGTGTCTGTCAGGATTCTCTACAGAAACAGGACCAATAGGAAGTACAAATATAATATGTAGGTAGTTTTAAGGAACTGGCTCTTGTGGTTACAAAAGCCGAGAAGTTCTAGGACCTCCCATCTGTAAGCTGGTGGTGTAGTTCATTCCAAATCCAATAACAAAGGAAAAGGTGGGTGTCTCAGCTAAAGAAGAGAGGATTGACACCCTTCTGTCTTTTTGCTCCATTTGGGCCATCAGCAATGCCCACCCACATTGATGAGAGAGGATCTTTGTTCCTCTGCTTATTAATTCAATGGCTAGTCTCTCCTAGAAATGCCTCCACAGACATATCCAAAATATTGCTTTACCAATTACCTGGGCTTCCCTTAGTTCAGTTGGCACCTACAATTAATCATCAGTACCCTAACATCACATCCATGATAGTGTCAAAGGACAAGTAGAGGGCTGAGACTTGCGCCCCTGAGAATCAGCAATGACCTCAATTGTGCTCCCCTCTGAGAAGGGGCCGTGAGGAAATTCCAGACTTCCAGCCCCATCTGGCAAGAATATGATTTTCCCCCACTGGTCATTAGAGGGATATCAAGGGAAAGCAAGGGACAGTCTACATTACTGCTATTTCCCAGCAGATACAGAGCTCCCTCCCAGGGTCAGCAAGGCAGAGAGTGAGCATGCCCTTCCCTCCCAGGGTCAGCAGGGCAGAGAGAGCATGCCCTTCCCTCTTAACATTAATAAAGCTTTAGTCCTTTCCCCTTGCCAGAGTGTGTCAAAGGAAACCATTTAAAATAGATAATTGGATAATCCAAGTGGAGCCTCATCATATAAAATCTGCACTTTTTGCATTAAATGAAAAATTAACTATCATACATGAACAAAGAAATCTTAATTTCATTTAAAAATACCATAAAAAAAAGATAGCAACGCCAAGAGAAATCGAGTAAATGTTAAAGGTATTGGTCTAAGACCTTAAGGAGCTAAGATTTCTTTTATTTGGTTGGTTGGTTGGTTGGTTGGTTGGTTGGTTGGTTGTCTCAAGTAGAAACCAACATCCTTGATGAAAAAGGAACTATTAGGAGAAAAATAGAATAATCTCAGAAAAGACATAGAAATTTGAGAACTGAAAAATTAGTAACTAAAATAAAAATCTCAATAGATAGATCCAATAGCAGAATGGACCAGAGAGGAAAAAAATCAATAAAGTCAAAAATATTTTAAATTTATGTATATTTTTTAATTTTTTAAAAATTATATACATGATTTTTTAAATTATATATATATTTTTAAAAAATCATATATAAAATTTATATATATAATTTTTTAAAAAATATATATGTATATAATTTTTTTTGAAAAGTAGATTACAAACAGCCCTATGTGGTGATTCATATCTTTATTCCCAGCACTCAAGAGGCAGAGGCAGATGGATCTCTATGTTCAAGGCCAACCTGGTCTATTGAGTGAGTTGCAGGACAGTCAGGAAGGACTACATAGTGAGACCCTGTCTCCAATAAAAACAAACAAAGAAATTTCCAGAAGCTGAGAGGCTATAACAAAATATCTGACATATGTCTCTAGAACTCCAATAAAAGACAAAAGAAGAGGAGATACGGAAAACACATTCAAAGAAATAATGAATGAAAATGTCCAAAATTTGGAAAAAGACAAACCTATGAGTCTGAGAAATTGAACACTGGTTAAACTTGAAGTAATTACTAGGGCAGAGCACAATTAAATTCTTAAAGCTAAGAAAACACACACAATGCTTAAGTAGAATGAGGGCGCCATGACTTTGTGTATGAAAAGGCCCATATAAACCACAGTAGATTCTTCACTCAGAGCTGTGAAGGACAAAAGAAAGTGGCTCCTTTCCTTTCAAGGCTGATTTTGAAACAGAATTGTCATTTCAGAATTCTTTATGCAGTGAGAATTATTAGAGAGAGATGGAAATTGAGAAGTTCTCAGATGAAGGAAAACTAAGCTGTGTCATCAACAAATCCATCTCAAAATAATAAGTAGGGATGTTCTTTCAACCAAAACTAAAAAGCTGAAAGGAAGAGTTCTAAAACACAGAGGGAGGAAAAGGCCGAGAGTGGGACCCCCGGGGTGGGAAAGGAAGACAATGGGCGGGGGGGGGGTGATAAGGTCCTGCTCGGGTTCCCCACACCATGTCAGAGGGATGGAAAAAATGAAATACTTTCTAGCTTGGATCTAAATAAACATAGAAGAAATACATACAGCAATTCTATTATATGTGGGACTGGGGTGAAGGGCATGAAAGCAGACAGTATTTCTGCATTTCATTCAAACTGGTAACATAATAGCAATAGTAGACGTGTGTGTGTGTGTGTGTGTGTGTGTGTGTGTGTGTGTGTGTGTGTGTGTGTGTAATTCCTAGCTAATCACTAAAAATGCCATTAAGAGAAACACTTATTTAGAAAAAAAAAGCAGCAGTATATGGATCTAGGAAGAGGGCCCCATGGGTAAAGTGCTTGCTTCAGAAGCACGAAGACCTATACATGGTCTCGAGGACAAGGTAAAAGCCAGCATGGCAGTGCACGTCTGTACTACCAGTGCTGGGGTCTGGGGACTGTGACAGGCAGATCCTGGGGACTTGTTGGCCAGCTGTTCTCACTGAAACAGTGTGAGCTCAGGTTCAGCGAAAGACCCAGCCTCAGTAATGATGTGGGGAGCCATAGAGGAAGGCATCTGGTGTTGATCTCTGGCTTCCACACAGGCATGTGCTCACAAGCATGCCCACACACATGTACACACAGCCAAATACAACACACCCAGAAAATAAATCTAAAAATCTACAGATAGACCAAAATGGAATTCAGAATGTTTAATTATCCTGCAAAAAACGAAGGAAGGAAAAACAAAACAGAGAAAGAAAGATAAAGAAATAATGTTAAATGAACATGTACCAGATATCGGAGCCAGATGTAAGAGGCTCACAGAAAGTAAAGGAGAAATAGAAAATTCCAAGATTGTCTTTGTAGACGGGGTCTTCCTGTGTAGCCCAGGCTAGCCTCAAAGTTGCTATCATCCTCCTGCCTCAGGCATCATCCTCTCAGACATATGCCATCAGGCATAACTTAAATACAAGGTTATAGTTGGAGATTTCAATACCTTATTCTTGGTAAAAGATTTCAACATCTTATTAGAGCAAGTTCTCAGAAAAATCATAGAAAAACAAAGATTATAAAGACTTTCAACCAATCTGTAAAATATGTATTCACTAACTTCAGTAGACATTCTTTTCTAGCACCTGTGGGACATGTACCAAGACAGACTCCCTCCACCCCAGTCACATGGAATGTGTTCTCTGACCACATTACAATAAAATTTTAAATCAATAACAAAAATCTTTAGTCAAGTGAACACTAAATCATATATTTCTAAATCATCCATGAATCAAAGAGAAAGGTCCAAAATATTTAAAGCCCATTGAACTTAATGAAAATGAAAATAAAATACATCAAATTTTGAGAGATATAACTGCAGAAGCCCTAGGAGATGGATGTGTACCAAATCCTACACTAAAAAAGAGGAAGAGTCTCAAGTCAATCATCTATGGTCTCATCTCAAAGTTCTAGAAAAAGAGGGCTGAGGAGGCAAAATAGCTAGGCGGTTAAAGTACGACGTGAGACTGGCACCCTGGAAGCCATGGAAAAGTCAGACATGCTCATCCACCTGTAATTCCAGCACTGTTATGGGGTGATGGGAGGCAGAGACAGGAGAAGAAAGACTCCGGGTGAGCTCTTCTGGTGCCACATGGATGAGCATTGAGAGAGACTGTCTTAACAGGATGGAAAGTGGAGACCAGAACTCTTGTTATCCTTGGGGATGATCTCCACCTTCTAAGTCCCAGTGAGCAAAACCAAGGTCAAATCCAAGTGTCCCCAAATGCCCCTGGTGACCCCTGCTGGCCAAATTTGCAATGGCTGACCCTGCAAAGCAAAAAGAGCCCAGCTATAATTAGGGATCAAAGTAAAAGCCAAAAAAAAAAAAAGGGGGGGGAAGAAACAGGCTCATCCTAGTTGTAGAAATAAAAGAGTATCTTCTTGCCTATCAGAAGAAAAATGAAGAATATCTACAGGAACTTTATGTCTCATAATCCAATTGCAAAAGTCCAGAAGTTTGACAACAAATTTTCTTGGTAAGACTGTGTGGGGAGATGGCGTTCTTCTACCCCACTGGTGGGAATGAAAAGGTTGCGTTCCCTTGAGGGAAATTTGGCAGTGTCAAGGAACATTACGTGCTTGTTCATCTTCTAAGTCAGGATCCCATATCTAAATCTGAAGAAAAAAAAAAAAAAAAGATGAATGAGGCTAGTCCCTGCAGAAGCATTGGGGTTTTTGTTTGTTTGATTTTGTATTTGTTTTGTTTCTTGGGACAGAACATCGTGTACCCTAGTTCCTCCCTATTGTTTAGCCCTCACAGTTCCCAGAAGGGCTGTACAGGCTGCTAGGGAAGACCTCTTATCAACAATCTCCCTCGGCTGTGCATGCTGTGTGCAGTAATACCAACACTAGGCAAGGCAAGCCCACTGGTACAATAGTGGAGGACATGCTGGACTTTTGTGTTTCATGATGCTTCCTAAAGTTCCATCAAGCTATGGCTACACAACCAACTGATCCCCTCTGCACTCTGACCTGCTCTGGTCCCATCTACACTGCTTCTCTCTTGATGTACCCTCTGAGAAGACCTGGCTATGGTCAGCAACCACTTTAAGCCTCAGTACACCTGAAAGTCCAAAGCATGAACAACCCCTGGAACAACCTTGGCCAACAGAAGAACCCAGAGCCAAGGATCAATGTCCTCAGCCATACTGAGGCAGCTCCTCCTAAGCCTCTCAACCCTTGTAGGCTTGGGCACCCCCCCCCACACACACACACACACACTGCCCATTACAATCATCAACTCTACAACACTGGTCTTTACATGGGTCTTCCATTTCTGGTTCTCATTATTGCCCCTAGTGGCCACTCCTGGCATGAAGTACTAGTGCCTGCTCATTGCATTAGACTGTCTTGTGACCAAATACCAATTATGGAAAGGAATAGACTACAGAAACAGAGTCTAAACGGTCACCCCTAGGGGAAAGAAAATCAGGTGGAGAAGGCAGAAATAGAAATGACATTTTACAAATAGCATTCACATTTTAGCCTTGGCTTTTGATATGGTTAAGTATTTCACATCATCATAAAACAAAAATCAAACTTCAAAGGGTAATCCCTAAAATTGAAAGTCAAGTGGCATAAACACCCCTACCCATGTTTAATTTTGGATGAATGAACTATTCCAAATGACTTTAGACATACTTTTTAATTAAAAAATAAAAAGGAATCTGAAACTGCGTTGGGCTGTCATATTATTAGAGGGGGACTGCCACCACTATTCTGTGCATAACATGGAATGAAGCTATAATTATCCTGATGTCATTTGGAGCTTGTGTTTTAAACATGGTGAAAAGAGACACAGATCCACTCATGTGTTGCTTAACAACAGGGATCTTTGCTGAGAGATGCGTCATTGAACAACTTCATCACTGTGCAAAGAATATACACTGGTTGCAAAAACAAAATGGCTCGGTTCCACCTATGAGGGGGAACATAGGGTTTGATCTTTCTGAAATCAAGTCACCTCACTTAATATTATACTTTCCAGCTCCATCCATTTACCTGCAAATTTCATGATCTCATTTTTCATTAGAGCTGAATAAAATTGCATCATGTATGTCTACCACATCCGCATGGTCCATTTCTCTGTTGGTAACCAGGCTGCTTCCATCTCCTTGCTGTGCTGAACAGAGCATCAACAATAAGCATCCAAGTGTTTTTGCCGTAAGAGCTGAAGTCTTTTGCATATTTGCCTAGGAGTAGAACAGGGTAAACCCTAAAAAAACTAGAAAGGAAACCATGAGAGAAAAAAATAGATAATGAAAAAGGATGGGGATTCAAAATGTCATGTGGGCCATGACATAGGAAGAGAGCTATGACATAGGAAGAGAGACTTGGTACTGGTAGCACTGAGGTGGGGGAGGAGAGAGGAAAGGATAACCTACTAGGACATTTGTTTGTTAAAGTTATAATGATTTTTAATATCTAATATGCTTATGAGACATCATTGTTAATGTAGATACTTGTTGACCCAGAGTTTATACCATGTATGAGTGTATAAAATTGATGGTGTACAAAACCAGAGAGGTAAAGGAAGGAAAGAGAAGAAAAACCCATAATTGCAATATTTAATCTTGATTGTCAACATGATAGGACTTAGAATCATACCTAAGAACAAGTCTCTGAGGCTGCATCCTGAAAGGTTAAACTAAGAAGGAAAGAAGCCCCGCCCCCCACGCCTGAGTGACAGAATTCAGTGGGCTAGGGCCCCAGACTGAATATAAATACAAAGAGAAAAAAGCGACTGAGCACCAGCATTTATCTTGCTGCTTCCTGATGCAATGCAATGTGGCCAGCTGCCTCAACTCCCCCCACCACTGTCGTGCCTTGCATGCTATGGCAGAGTGCACGCTCAGACTGCGAGCCAAAATACACCCCTCCTTCCCCAAGTTGCTTTTGTAAGGTATTTTATCACAGCAATAAGAAAAGGAACTATCACAATGGCATATCTACTGCAGGTACATATGTATTTTCTTTTTCCATGATTAGGCCATGAATCAATTAGTCAAATTACTAAAGTAATGCCCAGCCTCTGACCTAAAATAGGCCTTTGTGATATATTTAAGAATATAGAAGTATATACATGTATGCATGTAACAACAGTTAATGAAAAGAGAAGCCATGAGAGCTGCAGAGATGGTTCAGGGGTTAGGAGCATTGACTGCTCTTCCAGAGGTCCAATCCCCAGCAACCACATAGTGGCTCACAACCATCTTTAATGGGATCCTATGTCCAGAGGTGTGTCTAAAGACAGCTACAGTGTACTCATATACATAAAATAAACAAAAAAAAAAACCATGAATTCGAAATGGAGCAAGAAAGGATATTTGGGGAGGTTTGGTGGAAGTAAATGGAACAGGGAAATGATGTGATTATATTATAATCTCAAAAATAATTTTTAAAAGTAGGCCACTGTAATGGCCACTGAGAGTGATCAGCAGAGATGGGCACTTGTTGCCAAGCCTGAAAACCTGAATTTGATCCCCAGAACCTACATAAAGGAAGGAGAGCCCTAACTTCCACATACACAGTCAGGTGTACCTGCCCACACACACAAATAAATGAGTATAAATTATAGAATTAAAAATATGCCATTGTTAGAACTAAGTTATTCATGCTGTATGTTCTGTTTCTCCTTTTTAAGAATAAAAGATTAAAAAGTAGCTGAATAATTTATATTAGGAAATATGATAATGTAAGTAGAAATGAAAGGCACTAAAAAGGAAAATAATCTGTTAGAAGAAAAATCTACATGATGAGCAACTGCAGAAAGACTTCAAAGCCAGATGTGACTGCTTGCCTGCACAGTGAGCCCAGACCCCCGTCTCAGCAAGTAAACCCTTATAAAGCCTTTGCCTTCCAGATCAGAACCAAAACTGCCCATGGATGGCTACCATGCAGTAGTGCTACCAGATGCCATCTATGCCCTTGGTGATACTGAAGTAACCGTTTCTATCTCCATCTTACTGGTAAGTGCTGAAACCTCAAGCTGTCAGGAGATGTGACTGTTGCAACCTAAGAACGTCAAGGAACCAGCCTGTGAGCTCAAAGTCCCTCTGACTTCAAAAGTCATGTTCTTTATTCAGATCTTTGCTTCTACTATCCTAAGCAAAAATGCAATGCTCTCCTTCCCTTCTTCCTATTTACAAAGGCAACCTCCAACTCCCCTCCCCTTCCCTGTGCCCACATGCTCCCAGCCCTTCTCTGGTCAGCGTGGCACGGCTTCAAACCTTTGTATCATTCTTCTCTAAATACCTTCCAATATGCTCAAATCCCCTTAAACATGTAAGACATAGAGGTGGACATTGATTTTCAGATCCAGACTGATGGGCTGACCGAAGCCAAGCCCTGGGGGATTATCTGTGCCTGTGATCTGGCATCAGAGTTGCTGGGAGCACAGCTTAGCATGGGTCCTTTACCTCCCCTGACAGCCTAGAGCTGGCTCATGAATGTTCCCTCAGCTGGAGCTCCTGTAGCTTCATACACTACGAAGCAAGCTGCCCTGTTGCTACACTTTTACAGTAGTGCATTCTTGTGAACCCCAATTCAGAATTCCTCAATTATTGGTACCATCTAGCAACAGCACTGAGCTCTGCTCAGGCAGCTCTGAACATTCCCACATTCTCAGGAGATGATATTCGCTGCATTCTTCTCCCAACAGATGCTACGGCCTGCATCTGTTGCAGCAGCAAAGACCGTTGAGTTACCAGGGCTCTGGAGTCCTGGCTCTCCAGTGACCATGGCTACACTGCACAGCACAGTTTTGTTAGTGAATGATCAGCTGCCAAGAACATTTCAAGGGGTGATTTACTGTTTCTCTGAGGGTTGTTTACACCGGAGCTTTCTGCTCCCCTCAGAGACTCTCCTGAAATCCCTGTCACAATCTGTGATCTGAGAGGAGCCGGCTTGCCTCAAGGGGAAAAAAAAAAAATCTCACTTCTGTCCTTTCTTGGGGAAAGCTGTTTTCTCACTTGTCTGAGACATGTTCCCTAGGCTGGATGTGGAACTGAAACTCGGAGTGCTGTTAGCTGCCCCAGGCCTGATACTGCTCAGCAGAGGTTATCTGTCCTTTGGGGTGTGATCCTATGTTATCCTGCCAAGCCAAGAGGGCTTGCTTAAAGCTCATTTATGAAATATTCTACATGTACTCTCAGGAGAGCACATGTAATTCTGGCTCTTTCCAGTTAATCAAACCAAAGCTTAAATTTTAGTTAAAATGGTTTTGTGACTTGGTTTAATGGAAATGGTGGTATTGTGACAAGAGCTTTAAGCCTAGAGCCAGATAATTCCAGTTAAGGTTCTACTGATGACCATGTGTGTGACCTTGGGCAGATAGTTCATACTGTCCAGGACTCTATTGCATCATATGCTATGGTTACAGAAATAACATGTGGACATTCTAGAGACCCTTCAGATTATAGTATCGCATACTATTATGGGAACTGAGCATGGTTGCACACATCTGTAATCACAGCACCAAGGCTGAAGTAGACAGCCAAGGCCAACCTAGGATACATTGTTAATTCTAGACCGGCCTGGGCTACATAGTCTCCACAGGGAATGGCACTATTAGGAGGTGTGGCCTTATTGGACTAGGTGAGGCCTTGTTGGGGGAAGTGTGTCACTGTGGGAGTGGGCTTTGAGGTTTCCTATGCCTAAGCTCCACCCAGTGTGGAATCAAAGCCTCCTCCTGGTTACCTGGGGAAGATACTCTAATCCTGGCTGCCTTCTGATCGAGATGTAGAATTCTCAAGCTCCTCCTGCAGCACCATGTCTGCCTGCGCACTGCCATGCTTCCTGCTATAATGATAATGGACTAAACCTCTGAAACTGCAAGCCAGCCCCAATTAAATGTTGTCCTTTATATGACCTTGGTCATGGTGTCTCATCACAGCAATGAAACTATAAGACAGGGGTAAGGGGGTGAAAATGACAAAAATTCATAATATACATGTATGAGACTATCAAATGGAGAGTCTGGAGTGGTGCCTGGAACGCAGTAACATTGTTGCCAGTCTTGTTCTTGCACTAACTGCCAGCTAGAGCCTTGCCTTAACTATCACCATTAAAAGGAACTGCTTTGTACTGTCAACTTCTCCTCTGACAGAGCTCCTCCCCCACCTGAGAGTGTTCTGCCAAGACAGAGAAAGTCCTCACGGCCCCTGAGAGCTCTGGAATGGAGAGAGCATTGGATCTGGCATGGAACTTTTGGACCTGCTAAGTTTACATCATACCTAAAGCTGTCTTACATGTGGTCCCAGGAAGGCTTCTCTCCTCACACTGCCCATATCCCAGAGTCCTTCTCAAGGGTGGGCCTAGACAGATGCTGACACTCAGAGACATTTCACAGGATGCCCTTCTGGGTGCCAACTCTGTAGCAAAGAGATGCCTCTGGGCTGGGGTCTCTCCTTGCTCCCGCTCCAGTGGGTTCTCTGAAGGAAAATCAAAGGCTGTGAAGATCCTGGTGGGAAGCCTGAGGATCCTTGGTGCTTCTAGCACTGCTGATGGAATGGATTCAGGATACTTAGGGAAGACCTGAAGTCATAGGAGGTTTTCTCCAGGCCGAGCCCTGCCAGTGAGGCTTCCAGGTTAAAGACTAGAGAGCCAAAAGACACAATTTGTTTGCTCTTGCAAATTTACTTTGTACCTAAAATAGACTTAAAAGAGGCCCTCAAAGGGCTGGAGAGATGGCTCAGCACTTAGGAGCACAGTATGCACTTACAGAGGGTCTGATTTTGGTTCCCAACACTCACGTCAGGCTCTTGACAACTGCCTGCAAATCCAGCTCCAGAATATCTGGTGCCCTCTTCTGGACTCCACAGGCACCAGCACGCATGCACCACACACACACACACACACACACACACACACACACACACACATACACACACAGAGGGAGAGAGAGAGAGAATGAATTTTAAAATAAGATCAGTGAGCAAGCATGTTATTTGACTAATAATATCTTAGCCTTTTGAGAAGTAAGGTTGTGAAGGTTGTGATCTTTATTAGAGAAGGGACTAATACAAGAGTCTGTGGTTTAACAGCAAAATATAGCTTCCTGGCACTAAAGTAGAGGTTAGCGGAATCCCTACCCAGTCACTAGCAACCCCAGGCTCCCAGTACAGAACATCTTATACACAGTGCAATACATCTGGGGCCATGCTTCCTGCAGGCAGCTCACACCCAGAGACAAAGAGACAGAGTAGTACACATCCAGTCCCTTGTCCTAGACACACCAGGCAAGACAGAAACTGGGAGGATATCACTCATTTGTCCTCCACACGGAAGGAAACACAGTAAGTGCAGAAGAAATGTTCCCTCCAGCAGCCTCCTGACAAATGCGACCCATCACTGCCCACATAGCTCCTGGGCCTTTCTCTTCCACTCTTGTCTACATCAAAGACTTGTTCCACTGAAGTGTCCCAACTTCAAGGGCTAACGTGTTCTTCAGCTTTAGTGCCTGGGAGTGTAGAGACTCTGTCTGGCTGTGCCATCTGTCTGCAGGCTCTGTGACTTTACATAAGTCAGCCCACTTCTTGCTGTGTGTGTGCCTTCCCACCCTGTTCTGCAAACGGTACCATCATAGTGCCCACCCAGCATGGTACTGTAAAGACAGCATCAAAGTTGGAGAAAATACTGTAGCTGCAGGGTTGATGGCTATCTGTGCTGCCACAGTTAGCAGAGGCCATTTATGGAAGGGAACAAAATGGACAGCCTCTGCCAAAAGATTGGGGTAAGGGGGATATATGTATTCTTTCTTTCTTTCTCCCTTTCTTTCTCTCTTTCTTTCTCTCTCTCTTTCTTTCTTTCTTTCTTTCTTTCTTTCTTTCTTTCTTTCTTTCTTTCTTTCTTTCTTTCTTTGTTGTAGAGCCATGGTACATGCATGGAGATCAGAGGATAGCTTGTGGGCATCAGTTCTTGCTTTCCTTCATGTTGGTCATGGGGATCCAGCTCAATCCATTGGGATCAGCAGTAAGCACCTTTACCTGCTGGACTCCCATGCCAGCCCTAAAATAGACTTTTAAAGGAACACATTCCCTGACCTCTTAGCTTGAGCCTGGCTCCCAGTGGTGCCCTGGCATCTGTCTGCTCTCCCTCGATTCTTTAGCCTTCTCCCAGTGGCCGTGGGTCCCAAGATGTGACAGCTTACAACTCATTTCCCCTCCAAATTTGAGGAAAGTAGTGGGGAAGCTGCTAGTAGAAACAGCTGTACAGGCAGCACATCCAGCAAGAATGTCTAAAGTCTATTGCCAGAAGAGGAAAGCCAATAACTCAGGAACTGTAGGTAAGTCTTTTCAATAAAAGCCACCCAGCCCGGGCCCCACCCTGCCTAGCTTCAACAGAGGCCTGAAGCATCTCACCCAGACCACACAAGCAACACCTCCCTCCCAGAATCAGCAGACTCCCAGGCCTGAACGGTGGGTAGGCACCCTTGGAGCCCTCCAACCCCAATCACCAAGCAGGAAACTTGCCTTTTATTGTGGCGCTGAGGGTTATAAACAAGCAGGCCTGGCCAGGGTCATTCCTGAGATGCTTGCTTCATTGGCTTTAATGGTCCCTTGGCGGCAAAGAATTCCAAAGCCACTAACTCCATAGTATATTAAAGTGGAATAAATCCTTCTGAATGGTCCTCAGGTGAGAACCCACACTTCACAAATACCTCTTTCTTCTGTGCTTCTGTTGTAGGACCCAAGGCTGACCCCTTGTGGTCCCCAGGACTAGCTGAATCCAGCCTATAGGAAGACCATGGTGTCTCAATCTCTCTTTCTCTCTCTCTCTCTCTCTCTCTCTCTCTCTCTCTCTCTCTCTCTCTCTCTCTCTCTCTCAGTTGCACACACACACACACACACACAATTCTCCCCTTCCCTTTTGATGGGTTACCAGAATGAGATTTCTTTTTCCCTCCTGGCATCAGAAAGCATGTGCATGCACCATATTCTCTACCAGTTTCTGAGATCCTTAGGGCTTGGGAACTTCACTGTCATGCCTGGCATACTGCATGCATATCTCTAGCTACCTAGCAAGAGAGTTAATGAGTGATCCTATTGATGATGGCACATAAGAAGGCTTTCTCTTCTCTGGATATCAAAGAAAAGAAAGAAGTGATTTCCTGAGTCCCTTGGGGATGAGGATGGAGTTGAAGGGGAAGTTGCAAAGTTTAAAGCAAAAATGACTATCTCAAGTTCATAGTTATATCCTAAGTACACAGTATACCAAACCTGTGGTATATCCCAATCTCATAGACTGTGTGTATCTCATTCACAGTATACCCCAAGCCCACAGAATACCCTAAGCCTACAATGCATCTCAAGTTCATAGTCTATCCCTTGCTTACAAGCAATGACACATTCTGCCTGGGTCACACTATGTAGCCCTGACTGGTCTGGGCTCTGTGTATAGGCTGGCCTTGAACCCATAGAGATCTGCCTGTTACTAAAGATCCAGGGGCTCCAACACCTGTCCTCTTTTGGCCTACATGAGCATCTGAACACACATGGTACATGTGAACTGCTGCAGGCACACACACACACACACACCAAAATAAATACTTTAAAAATAAAATTTATTAACATTTAATATACAGATTCAATACTCTTAGATAAAAATAATCCATATCTTTCTTTGTAACAATAAGGCTTTCTCAGCTATTGATGTTATCTTAGTAATATTTATCAAAAAAAAAGTAATTGGCATAGAAAAGGGGAATCTTGTTTCATCTTTTATTAAATGAGGCATTTAAAACCTGAAGAAATACCTGCCTAGTGTAGAAGGCCTTTAACCCTAGTACTTGGGAGGCAGTGGCAGAGTGATTTCTATACATTCAAAGCTAGCCTGGTCTACATATTGAGTTCCCAGATAGCCAAAGCTACATGCTGAAACTCTGCTTCAAAAGGTCTTGGTCCAGGAGATAAATAAACAAACTAGAAACATAGTTGGCAAAATTTGGGCTTGGACTATACCTAGATGACAGCATTTGTCAATGTTCAGTCTCCTTGGCTTTGACGCTTGTACTGTGGTTGTATGACAAATGTTCCTGCTCCTATAAAATATGTACTGACATACTTAGAAATGAGGTGAGATGATGCAAATATAAATTGTTTATGCTGAAAGAAAAGAGAGCTTACAATAACACAAACAATGAGAGCGTTCTGTGTTTCTGGGTGAAGAGTATAAAGGAGGGGTTTGGGGTGTCAGTATTCTAATTTTTTCATTGTTCATTCAAAATTATAACAAAATTAATTCTCCCTAAGACTGGGAGAATTGGCTCAGTTGGTAAAGCACTTGCTGTACAAACATGAGAACCTGTGTTTTGATCCTCAGCATTCATGGAAAAAAGCTGGGCTGGGTGTGTTAGCACATGCCGCTAACCCCAAGGCTGGGAGTTGAGGATGGGTTAAAGAGAAGAGGATCCAGCAAAGCTAGCCAATCAGTGTGAGCCTCAAGACTCTCAAGTAAAAATGGAAAGCAGGAGAGGAAAACATACCTTAATGTCAACATGTGGTCTCCACAGGGTGTGCACTCATACGTAACACACACACACACACACACACACACACACACACAAGAAAAATTAAGTTAGCCTATGTTTACCCTCTTGATATCTCTTTACTATAGTACTTGAATTTTTAGCTAGAGCTATATATCACAAGTAAAGGAGATCAAGGAGATACAAATTGGAAAGGAAGAAGTCAAAGTATTGCTAGTCACAGACGATATTATAGTATAATAAGCAATTCCAAAAATTCTACTAGGGAACTCCTACTGTTGATAAATACCATCAGTAAATTGGCTGGATACAAGACTAACTCAAAACAAAACAGTAGCCCTGCTATATACAAATGACAAATGGGCTTGAAAGACACCAGGGGAAAACCACACCTTCACAGTAGCCACAAATAATATAAAGCATCTTGGGGTAACTCTAACCAAACAAGTGAAAGTCTTATATGACAATAATTTCAGGTCTTTGAAAAAAGAAATTGAAGAAGATCTCAGAAGATGGAAAGATCCCCTATGCTCATGGTTAAGTAGGATTAAGACAGTGTACTTATAAATAAATAAGTCTTAAAAAAAAGAATTGAAACAGGAATGATTTTATTGCCCTTTTTCTCTGCCAGTTATGTTTTATTCTATCCTAGGACTCTAGGCTCCCATTCTTCTATACCTACCTAATCCTTCTTGCTCCCATCCCCGCCTGCCCCCAGTCCACCATATTGATTTTCAAAGTGTCTGTTCAAGCAATGGAAGAGTGGTCTCCTTGTTCCACATCCTCACCAGCTTGAGCTGTCACTTGTGTTTTTAATCTTAGCCATTCTGACAGGGGTAAGATGGAATCTCAAAGTCATTTTGATTTGCATTTCCAAAATAGCTAAGGATGTTGAACATTTCTTTAGGTACTTCTCGACCATTTGAGATTCTTCTGTTGCAAATTCTCTGTTTATATCTGTACCCCATTTTTAATTAGATTATTTGGTTAATTGGATTAATTGGATTATTTATGTCTAGTTTCTTAGGTTTTTTATATATTTTGAATATTAGCCCTCTGTCAGATGTGGAGTTGATGAAGCTCTTTTCCCATTCTGTGAGCTGCCATTTTGTCCTATTGACTGTATTCTTTGCCTTACAGAAGCTTTTCAGTTTCATGAGGTCTAATTTATTAATTGCTGTTCTTAGTACCTCTACTCTAGGTGGTCTGTTTAGGAAATTGTCTCCTATGCCAATGTGTTCAAGGCTATTCCCCACTTTCTCTTCTATCAAGTTCATTATATGTGGTTTTACATTGAAAACTTTGATCCACTTGGACTTGAATTTTGGTCAAGGTGATAAATATGGATCTACTGGCATCCTTCTACATGCAAGACACCCAGTTAGACCAGCACCATTTGTCAAAGGTGCTTTCTTTTTTACATTGTATGATTCTGGCTTCATTACCAAAAATCAGTTGTCCACAGGTATGTGGATTTATGTCTGGGTCTTCAATTTGATTCCATTGATCAGTCTCTGTGTTTTTATGCCAATTCCATGTGTTTTTTATTACTATAGCTCTGTAGTACAGCTTGAAATTAGGGATGGTGATACCTCTGGAAGTCATTCTATTCTACAGGATCATTTCCACTATCCTGTTTTGTTGTTGTTGTTGTTTGTTTGTCTGTTTTTCCATGTGAAGTTGAGTATTGTTCTTTCAAGGTATGTAAAGAATTGTCCTGGGTGGAAATTGTCATCAGAGAGGCCTCATCAAACAAATGATGGGAGCAGATGCAGAGAACTATAGCCAAATATTAGGCAGAGTTAAAAGAATCCCTCAGAAGAGGGAAGGAAGGATTATGGGAGCCACTGGAGTCAAAGATACCACAAGAAAGCCACAGAATCAATTAACCTGGGTTCATGGGGCTCACAGAGACTGAACTGACAGCCGGGGAGCCTACATAAGTCTGACCTAGGCCGTCTGCATATGTGTTATGATTGTGTAGCTTGGTATTCTTGTGGGATGCCTAACAGTGAGAGCAGGAGCTGTCTTTGACTCTTTTGACTCCTTTTTGGATCCTTTTTCTCCTACTGGGTTGCCCGCTCTAGCTTAATATGAGAGGAGGTAACTAATCTTTCTGCAACTTGCTAGGCCGTGTTTGGTTGCTATCCCTGGGAGGCCTGCTCTTTTCTGAAGGGAAACAGAAGAGGAGTGGATCTGGAGAAAAGGAAGGTGGGGTGGGGAATAGGAGAAAGAAGAGAGGAAAGATGTGGTCATGATGCAATAATGAGAACAATTTTTTTAAAAGACACACACACAAAAATTAAGCTAGCCTAGAGAAACTTCTTGAAACTTTCTAAAATGAAGTTCTACTTAGAAGCCGCATGTGTTCAATAAAGAGCATCAGTGTTGTTTTGAACGACATGGGCACAGTGTCTCCTGACTCACCAGAGAGGCAGCTCCTTTGCCCTCATCCCCATTCATCTCCTTCTCACTGACTCCCTTCTCCACCCCCTCTGACTTGTGGGTTCCACCTTACTCTCATCTCTTCTTAATACTTATGTAAATATGTTGATTATGCAAATATTTATGCAGAGAACTCCTGACTCTTCTATTATTTTTGGTCTAAGATGTTCAGAAATGTTCTTCTCCAACCTCCCAGGGCAGGAATGTCAGACCTACTTCTGCTTAGAGCCTGAAGCCCATTCCTAGCCTGGAGGATATGAATTCATGATGCTCATCTCTGCTGCTTCAGTTTACCCCTGAAAAATATTTTTTAGTGCTATGATGGAGGACTATAGCCTTATGCAAGAAAAAGATACGGTATTAGTTCCTGATGGCTGCCATTACAAAGCACCACTATTACCGTGATACAAAAATTTATTCTCTCTCACTTCTGGTAGTCAATAATGAAAATTTGTGTTTAAATGGCCTAAAGTCAAGGTTTAGCAGAACTCATTTATTCTAGAGGGAACAATATTTTTTTTTCAGCTTCTAACGTCCATGTATGTGTGACTTGACTTGTGGCTTTTTCTTTCATCTTCACATTGTGTCCAACTGCTTCCAGCATCCTGTTGCCTTCTCTTTCATCTCATCTCCCTCTACCTTCTCTTCTAAAGAAAATCCTGATTATATTTAGGGCCTCTGCATCTCCCATGTTTAACTAAATCGCACCTTTAAAGTCCTTTGCCATGCAAGGTAACAGGTTCTGGGGATTTGTGGGCCATTCTTGTGTCTACCACAAAGAAACTGGCTACTGGGCAGCAAGGTAACAGGTTATGGGGATTTGTGGGCCATTCTCGTGTCTACCACAGAGAAACTGGCTACCGGGCAGCTTTTGTTCGTTACTCTCATTCTTAGAATTAAATCATCGACTATTATTTTTAATTGTGGGAGGGAGCATTGAATCCTTATCCTGGAGCCTGATGTGGATGCTGGGAACTGTCTTAGTTTGGGTTTTACTGCTGTGAACAGACACAATGACCAAGGCAGCTCTTATAAAGACAACATTTAATTGGGGCTGGCTTACACATTCAGAGGTTCAGTCCATTATCATCAAGGCAAGAACATGGCAGTGTCCAGGCAAGCATGGTGCAGGAGGAGCTGAGAGTTCTACATCTTCATCTGAGGGCTTCTAATGGAAGACTGACTTCCAAGCAGCTAGGATGATGGTCTTAATGCCCACACCCATAGTGACACCCTGCTCTAACAAGGCCACACCTTCTAATAGTGGCACTCCCTGGGCAGAGGGTGTATAAACCATGACAGGAACCAAACTCAAATCCTCTGGGGGAAAAAAGTATCTAAGACAGGACAGGCTCTTAACCTCTGAGCCCAGATTATGAGCTATCATTGACTACGTTACAACAGAGTGGTTTGGGCTCAAACCTGTTCCTTGGACACTGACTTCTTAGCTGTGCTGCTCTCTGCCGCCCCCTGCCGGTTGGCGAGCTTTGCCTGCACCGCTTAGCTCTTACAGATCACCGCATTGAAATGCAGCTGGATGAGGGGAGGAGTAAAAGGGTAACAAAAATATCCTCCTGCTTTTGCCAAGCCTGTGTCTAGGGAAGGCTGAGGGTTCCCTGGCAGCACTCATCAGCATCTAACCTCATATATAAATCAAACAGGACCTGGGCCGCAGCACTCCTGGGGAGTGAAATGGAACAAAGAATGGTGGTTCATGTTTAAGTTGGTCCCAAATTATATAGGAATAAAAGCTTTAGGGTGATGTATTTCTCTTTAATGCTGTCACATCTGTCATCCTGGTGGTTTAACCTCTGGGTTTGGTTTCCTTTTTTTTTTTTTTTTTTTTTTTTTTTTCTTGGCTGTCAGACCCACATTATTTCTGCAAACTTGACACCAGATGCTGCCAGGGAGACAGAGCTGAAGCGATAAAAATCTATTTAACAGATTTAGTGAGGCAAATACAAACTAATTAACAATTTTAGAATTGGGATTAAACACTAATTCTTCTAAACCATAAAAACTGAGATGAACAAAAGGAAAAGAATGTTCTCCCTCTGAATAACTCAAAGAAGCCATCTGTTTGTCATTGAGAAAATGGTCCAATTGATGGATTTTGAACAAATTCTGACATCCTTTCTTTCTGGGCTTGAATGCATTATGGACAGTCATCTGGAAGAGAAAGCATATAACTTCCTGCCTGATGTGTAGATCTGGGCTTCCCTGGAGCTGCAGAAGTAATCTATTTTTGTACTGACTCAGAAATGAGAAGGCAAAGGATAAAACGACATGTGTGTGGATCCTGCTTGGAAACCACGCTTCCTGACCTAGGGAAGGAAAGGCGGCCTGGTGTCCCACTGACCTCACCTTGTAGTCACCATTGCTATGAAGTGTAGAAACTGAACCTGATCCTCCCACCTCTGCTTGTTGAGATGCTGCCTGGTTTTGGAATGCAAGTTCTAGAGTAATCACATGCTGTGGTTTAGATCTTAAATGTGCCCCCTCCAAAAAAGCCATGTGCTAATGGCATGGCTCTGTCGTCAACCTGTAGTACTGATGGGCAGTGATGGAACCTATAAGAGGAGGTGACTTCTCTAGAGTCCACTCTTAACTGATCTTAGGACTTGGTCCCTCCCCCTCTCTCTTTGCTTCCTGCCCATCAAGTCATGAGCAGCTCTGCTCATCACCGCCCCAGCCATGCTGTTCTGGTGTTCTGTCTGAGCTGCAGACTCAAAGTGAAAGGACCAACAACATGAACTCTCAAACCAGAACCAAAGTAAGTCTTCATTGGATAACGGGGACAACTGTGTTGGGGTGGGGAAGTGTCCCCACACATGTGTGCATGTTCATATGCATGTGCAAGGCAGAAGTCGACTTCAGATATCATTCCTCAAGCACTGGCCACCTTTCTTTGAACATGAATGTGTCTATGTAAGCAAATGCCATATGTGTGCGGATGCTCACGGAGGCCAAAATAGAGTACAGGAACTAGAGTTACGAGTGGGTGTGAACTGTCGTCTCGTGGGGGTGCTAGGAACTGGATGTAGGTCATCTACAAAAGCACTAAGCATGGTCTAACCATTGAGCCCCAACTTTTTTTTTGGGTTGGATCTCTCACTGACCTGGAACTTGTCAAGTAGGCTATGCTAACTAGTCAACCCTAGGAGGTCTATCAGTTTCCATCCCTGAGCTGGGATTCCAAGCACACATTGCCACCTTACCTAGGAATATTATAAGCCATTTACACTTGGTAGTTTTGCTATGCCTTGTAACAGGTCGACATAAATAGATATTCATAGCAAACCAACTAAATTACCGTTTGTTGAGCACCAAGCATGTGTCAGACAGAATGATCTCATCAAGAGATTATGGAGTAGATATTATTATGGTCTGTATTTTTCAAATAAGAAAACAATATCTTTGAGAAATGTAATAATTTGTCTGAGGTCAGGGAGCTACTAAATGACAAGACAAAGTTAAGCTCCTGGGCTGTTTAATTGCATAGCTGATTTCTAACTCTGCACATACCTTGCTGTTACTATATATATGCTCACACTTGTCATTTATATCACCCTTAATCCTAAAATATATTTGAAATTATGAAAATGTAATGAATAAACTCAAGAGTAAGGGTAGAGGGGCTGGAAAGATGGCTCAGCAGTTAAGAGCACACATTACTCTTCCAAAGGACTCAAGTTCATTTCCCAGAGCCTATCTCAAATGGCTCACAATCATCTGAAAATCCAGCTCCAGGGGATGTGATGCTCCTTTCTGAGAGCACCTGCATTCATATGCACAGAGACATACACATACACAATTTATTTAAAAATAAAATCTTTAAGCCAGGCAGTGGTGGCGCATGCCTTTAATCCCAGGACTTGGGAGGCAGAAGCAGGCAGATTTCTGAATTCGAGGCCAGCCTGGTCTACAGAGTGAGTTCCAGGACAGCCAGGGCTATACAGAGAAACCCTGTCTCGAAAAAAAAAAATTTTTAAATTAAAAAAAATAAATAATAAAATCTTTAGAAAGTGGAGGTAGACAGGTCAGTTATGACATGCACAAGGATGGCTGGAGAGATGACTCAGGAGTTAAGAGCACTGACTGCTCTTCCAGAGGTCCTGAGTTCAATTCCCAGTAACCACATGGTGGCTCACAACCATCTGTAATGGGATCCGAAGCCCTCTTCTGTGGTATCTGAAGACAATGACAGTGGGCTCACATACATGAAATAAATAACATGCACAAGGTTGAGAGCAGCCCTAGGGCACAAGGTTGAGGGCTCAAATGAAGTATCCACTGGGGGTTGGTACTTGGACTCTTGAAGTTGGCAGGGCTGAGGAGGACTGCACCCAGGAATTGAGAGAAACTCCATCTTGAGTTGTTGACAAACTAGCCAAAGATGGCAAAGTATGAGATGCAGGTGAGCTAGCCTGTCACCAATACTTTAAGGCTGGGTTCAGGGATGTCACCTCAGGAAAATGCCTTCACAGAGAGCTGTGGCTGTGTCACACTAGACCCCCAGGGACCCCAGGCAAGTCAGTATTTGGAGGCTATAAATAAGGCATTATCATTGCCAGTCACAGAGAAATCAAGTTCTTTTCATCTGCCTGTCAATGGCAAGCAGGCTTACATGTTCCTGAGACTTGTTTAGACAGTTTCCTGGTCACAGTTCCTTTCTTACTCCAAAAAGATCCTTTGTCACTGAAAATCTATTCACTTTTCCTGAGCCAGGAGTATCTGAAATCCCCCTGGTTATAAATTCACATGTAATCAAAGAAATAGCACAAGTTTCAGACTAGGGTTTCCAATCTATCTGGACCATAGGTTACCTGATTCCCCAACATGAGCCCCCAGTCCTGTGGCTAGCCCTAGGCAGGGCAGCCAGCAGCTGCCATCAGAAAGGAGTGGCCGCTTAAAGCTGTGGCAAAACAATAGCTGAGTATCAGAAGTCAAATGAATATTCGAGTTCCCTCAGTTTCCCCAGTAAGTCTGAGAATAAATCAGCGTTGAGGAGTAGAAGTAGGAACTGGTCAGTCATTCTCCAACAGTTTGTCCCGTCACCTCCATCCCCAACCCCATAGCAGGCAGGCAGCTATGTCAATAGCTCTTCATGCCTGCATCTCTCAGACTGGGTCTTGTAGACTGCCTCTCTTAGTTCACAACATTTTTTTTTTTACTTATCTTTGTATGTGGTACATGTGTTTGTATACAATATGTATATGTCAGCATGTGCATCTACCTGCACTTTCTATGTGTGAATACAGACATGCCTGTGCCACAGTGTATGTGGCAGTCAGAGAACAACCTCGAGTTTTAGCTGCCAATGACTACCTTATTAGTGAGGCAAGATCTTTTTGTTGTTTTTTTCTGCTGTGTGCTTCAGCCTGCTAGCCTGGGGATTCTCCCATCTCCTGATTCCCATTTCCCTACAGAAGCACTGGGATTACAGACACTTGTACAATCATGCCTGGTTTTTTCATATGGGTTCCAAATATCCAAACTTCAGTTCCTCCTGCTTCTATGCCAAGAGCTTTCACCCAATGAGCCATCTCCCAGGCACCACCTTGTAAGCTTTTGACAGTAATCTTTTTTTTAATTTGTGTTTTTATTTTAATGAAATTCTAAATCAAATCAATATAAGTATCTTCTGGACCAACTGCATGACTGACTTGGACACAGAATTTCTATTCCACGTGTGGGATGTGAACTATTGGAGGGGGATATAATCAGTGTCCACCTGCCATTACTCAAGTCCTCTGAGCAGATGGCTTGCTTACAACAACATTGGGGCCAAATAGAACTCTGTTGTAATTGCCACAGCTAAGTACTAATGCAGAATAAATGAGATGAACTTTACCAACAGTGTGTTCACCACCAAGGGAAGGACAAACGGCCTCACAGTGCCCTGCAGCAGCTCAGAGCAGAGGAAAATGACCAACATGCTGAGTCACTGTGTGGCACTCTTTGTGTTCAGCAAAGTCACAGCCAAGTCCCTTGTCTTTGCTTCAGCCACAGTCTCCATGACACTCAAACACTTGGCTTTAGCAAACATCACCACTATGTTAAACAAAGATTAACCTAAATTTTATTGATTCTGTGGACTTTTTTAAAATTTTATACATTTATAAAGTTTATCTCAGTGTAATGTCTACGGTGGTATTTGTATTTCCATGTGTATATTTGTTTTAGTTTTAAGGAGATTATAGTTGGTTTAATATCTACATGTATCTAAGGTAATTGTAATAACAAACAAATTTGCCAGTGTTTTCCCTCTACTGTGCTCTATCTGTTCCATCGTTTAGGCGTGAAGCATTACAGTTTTGTGGTCATGACATCATCAGTTTCTGTAACAGTGGAGTTTGTCATCTATTGGTCAGTGAGTGTGGCTAGCATACTTTCTAATGTTAACTAACTGCTTTCTTTTTTATCATTATGGAGACAAAGCTAGCCTCAAAGTTGCTACTGAGCCATGGATAACTTTGAACCTCTTATCCTCCTGCTTCTGTCTAATAAGTGCTGGGATTACAGGCATGCAGCATCAGGCCTGACTTATGGCACACTGAGGTTTGAAGCCAGGAATTTCTTTTAAAAAAAAAAAAAAAGATTTATTAAGTACACTGTAGCTGTCTTCAGACACACTAGAAGAGGGCATCAGATCTCATTATAGATGGTTGTGAGCCACCATGTGGTTGCTAGGATTTGAACTCAGGACCTTTGGAGGAGCAGTCAGTGCTCTTAACCACTGAGCCATCTCTCCAGATGAGGCTAGGGATTCCTATGTGCTCAACAAGCATTCTACCAACGGTGAGTTCCATCCTCAGCTCCTTTTTTTAATCCTCTTTTGTCCATCATCCACTTTCCCTGATAAGTGTTTAAAGAGCCAACAGCTTGAAAGGGGAAACTATTCATCTGACCATGTTAGCTATCCTATCTAGAAATAGAACAGAATTCTGGAAGATCCTTTGGCAAGTCTTTGAAGATGGGAGTTTGTCTGGACAAGGCAAAGCAGAGACTCATCATCACCAGATCTAGTGAGTTAGATCCAGCTATGAGAATGGCTCCTCTCAAGGTTTCTCCATCCCTGTGAGATGTAAAACAATGCCAGGAAGCTTGGTAAAGTAGAGCAGGTTGATACCTGGAGACTTACTTGGTGAGCACACACCCGAGGCTTAGATGACTCCCAGCTCCCAGCCAGACTCCTGACTTGGAACACGTGCCATGCTCCTCACATGAAAGAGATGTGACCTATAGTCACATGGGCCCAAAACAGAGTTCTCCATGCTAATGAGGTACCTAGAAGCCTAGAGGGCTTAGCCAATAAGCATCCTTCCAGACATTCCTCCCTGCAAAAGGTATTTAATCTCAGGCCTACCCTAAGAATTGGGTATGGTACATTATGCATCCATTTTCTGCCATGAGCAACCAATAAACTGTTTAGAGCCATGGACTGCCTCTTTCATCAAGATTTGCTGTAGGGATCCATGAAAAAGTCTTTTGACTACAGGTCCGCAGCTTAATTCTCCCATCGGAGGCCTCTCTGCACTCCCAGCCACAACTGCCACCAAGCCTGACTCTGCCAAGCTAAGGACAATCACTGCTGGGACAAGCCAGAGCTCCCCTTTCCCCCAGCCCCAGACTAGATGCTGTCCCCAGCCTGCAAGCCCTGGCTCCATTCTCTACAATTCCACTACTCCCAGCTGCGCCTGAGTGTCCAAGAGTCTGAGAACCCCATGGCCCAGGCCTTGTCGTAGGCCAGGGGACCCCTGAACAAGCTCTGGCTTTCCCACATCTCAGTCAAACTCCTCAAGTTCTGCCTCCCCAAAAGGCCATGCCCAGCAGCAGAGCCCCTTAACCTAGTCATTAATCCACCAGCCACACTCATGTAGGGAACCCTAATTAAACTTAGTGGGTCACAAACAAAAAGGCATGAAAGTAGGGACACTTGGGAAGAAGGACTCCATTAAGATAGGGGAGTGGGTAAGAGGGAGGAGTAGGGGCAAGAATCACTAAAATTCACTCTATACATATATGTATAGAGTTTCAAAAAAGCGCAAGATTTCCGTATTAAATGCATGAGTATTTTTCAAGTCCACAAGAAGATACATTCTCCCCAGTTTTGTTAAGTTCATGGCCCTCTGGTCTATCATTTATTCTCAGCGCTATGAAAATATGAGCTACTGCTCAGTCATACTAAAAACAAAGTACACAGCTGATGCCAGGGGTAACAAGCCTGCATGGGAAGGCAAGAGAAGCTGCATCACGGTACTAACAGGACTGAGCTAAACGGCACTCACACCTCAGCTCTAGCCTGCTGAAGCCGCTGTAAGCTTTGCTAGGTCAACTGTCAGCTCTGTTCAGTGTTAATTCCGGATGACGGCAGAGGGGGCAGAGGATAAAGTGACTGGTAAAGGGCCATCCATCCTGTGGATGTGGATCAAATGCTGGCCCATTTAACTGGTTTGCTGCTGGACACTTTTACTGTAACACATTTGTCAAGCAACAGCCTGGAACAGGTAATGGAGGGAAATCGCCAATCCAGAATACTATTATGTATCTAGCCACACATAAAGAGGCCATTTCCAGGCCTTGGCCATCAGCCCACACTAACACAGCTCTGCTGATGTGACAATCACAAATTCCACTAAATGAAAAACTCACCGTAATGGCAACTATTAATACTCTCTCATATAAATAGGTAGCGTGAGTCTCGTGTAATGGAATCTACCCACACAGCAGGCTTCACTTCATGGCTCTCCCTAGCTTTTTATTATTATTTAACTTTCAGTGTCCTTTCACCATCCTGAGCACTGCCTGTGAGACACCTTCCAGTGCTCAAGGTGGTATCTAGAAGAACAACCATGTGTGTGGTACACAGGAAAACAGCCTGGTCGGGAGTCTAGAGTCCTCTTCTCTCACCTAATGGAGTAAGAGGAGGAATGAACACAGACATCCCTGCTGGAATACCACATCCTTTCTTCCCTCCAGATTTCAGCTTAGGTGCCACTTAATATCAGAAAGCTGTCTCTACCTGTCTGCTCCATCTCAGTAAAAAACAAGCAGAACATCTTCCAGTAAGATTCCTCGACACCCACAATTGTCCTCTGTGGACTCCTTTAACAGAGTCCCAACCAAAACATAGAAAGTATACAATAAATGTTCAGTGAAGGGATGAATGAATAGGTGAATTATTGTGTTAATAATGGATGAACTGATAGGTAGGTGAGAGAATGGGGGGGTGAGGATGAATGAGGTAGGTGGGTGAATGGCAGATGAGTAGGTGGGTGGTGGATGATTAGATGGATGGTTTGGATACATGGATGGATGCATATATGGTTGGGTGGTTAGATGGATGGACACATGATGGATTCTCCCTGACCTGTTAAAGATTCTCAAGAAGAGAAGAACGTTCTCCAACATGATGCTTTACCAGAGAACTGCCCACAAGATGGCGCCTCTAGGTTTCTTAGTTTATGCTTTCTTCAGAATTTCTCACATCTCAAACTGTTTTAGCTAGTTTACATATTAACAGCTAACATAATTTTCACAACACACCATCCATATGTCATGTTCAATCACATTTCTCACCATTACAAAAAAAATACTTTCCCTCAGGACATCAAGTTATGATCAAGTGCTAACAAGATGGCTCAGTATCCAGCCATAGTGATAGATGCCTTTAGTCCAAGAATTTGGGAGGCAGAGGCAGGTGACTCTCTGGGAGTTCAAGGCTAGTCTAGTCTACATAGTAAGCTCCAGGAGTAGGTGAGCTGCATAGGGAGACTGTCCCCCCAAAAAAAAAAATGCTCCAGCATGTAAACTTAGTTGCCATCTCATGAGCTGAGTTAGATCCCCAAATGGAAGGAGAGAACCGAATAACTCCAACTCCTCCAGAAACTGTCCTCTGACCTCTACATATGCACAGTAATGTGTATGTGTGCATGCACACACACTAAATATGTGTAACAAAAAATTGCTATAACAGACAACACTAAAGCATTACATTTGACCCTGGAGGGTGCTCCAGGCCTTGCCCAGTTGTTGCACAAGCAGGAAAAGACTATCACTCCCTAGACAATACAGGGAATAAAGGCATTCTTTGGAAATCCATGCTCAACAACAGAGACTCAGCAGAAAAGGGGGTGATGAGCCTAAACCTGAAATAGCCATTAACCTCCAGACCCACAAGTTTCACCTGATAAAATAATAACCTCGAACATTCCTACGGGGCCTCACGCCAAACAGCAATGCTACATAATAAAAATAGGTTGGAGACCAAGGAATGATGCCAAGCACTTTAGATTTATTATCCTCATTTGACCCTCCTACCAAGCCTTAGAGAGAAGTCTTAATGCTTCCAATTCTGCAGCTAATAAAATGAATGGGATGTGCTTCTCCTAAAGCACTTGGCTGTTCGTGGTAGAGCTGTTTGGTCTCAGTTTGTGTTTATGCTCATTTACTACCCATTACAGTCATTTTACTGCTTAGGGGAAGCACTGGACAATAGTTGGGAGGGAGCCTTTTCTAGTAGATTTTTAATTTTACTTAAGTGTGTGTTGTAGTGGAGAGAAAGTGTATGTCATAGGTCCAGGTGACTGAGAAGGCAAAAAGAGGGCATCAGATCCCTTGGTGCTAAAGTTACAGACATGTGAGCCACCCAGTGTGATGCTGTGACCCAAGCTTAGGTCCTCTGGAAGAACAGCCTATGCTTATAACTGTTGAGCCATCTCTCCAGCCCCAGGAAGGAACTTCATTATACACCAACCTATATGTATATATGTCTGCACATACAGAGTCCTCATTGCAGCTTCATTAGAAGAGCAGTAGCCAGGTGATGGTGCACACCTTTTATCCCAGGACTCAGGGGGCAGAGGCAGGTGGATTTCTGTGAGTTTGAGAGACCTTGTCTTGAGAAACCCAAGAAAAGAAACACCACTCTCAAGTGACCACGTGTGCTAAATACCAGCCTGACACTTTCTCATGGACTCTCCCTTTCATCCCTATTTCCATAAGGAAGATTGTTGTACACCCGTTTCAAAGACAGGACGATTACAGCTGGGAAAGACTCCATGGCTTCTATTATACACAGAGAACCCAGGGGATAGGATTGACATTCAAATCCAATACCACAGATGACTCTAAAGCTTTGGTTTTTCTGTGTTGTGTCATGGGATGCTGCCAAAGGTCTCCTGCATCAGGAAACTTGGATATTCTGGGGAAGCATCTCGGAGCCCACCTCTCTGTTTTATCTCCTCTTATCAAACAAATTACAGTTCCCCAGATACATCTCCAAGCTTTAGCACAACTCTATTCCGAGGTCAGAAATGCCCTTCCCTAAGGCAGCCTGCAGAGTTCCTATACACCTTTTCAGGACCCAAATGATCTGTGCTTTCACCTACAGTGCCTTCCCTGATCTCTCCTGTGTTGGTTACTTTTCTATTGCTGGGATAAAACACCAGGCCAAGACAATTTATGGAGCGAAACGTTTCTTTGGGGTTCACAGTTCCAAAGGGGAAGAGTCCATCAAGATTCACAAGCATGGCAGTAGCAGCAAGAAGCTGAGAGCTTACCCCTTCAATGGCAAGCAAGTCCTGCCCCCAGGGGCACACTTCCTCCAGCAAGGCTGTACCACCTCAGACTCCACAAACAGTGCCACCAAGGAAGGACCAAGTGTTCAAGTGCGAGCCTCGGGGGGACTTTTCTCATTCAAACCCCCGTACCACCTCATCAAACAAACAGGTGTGTCAGCCACAGTGCTGGCTCTATTTTTAATTACGGGATATTTCAGATGTAAAGTAGCACTAGTGTAAGCACCTCTCCTATGTGCCCAGGGCTGAGATTGAACGGATGCTAGAATTATATCCTTTGTGTCAACTCAGAGAGAGAGAGAGAGAGAGAGAGAGAGAGAGAGAGAGAGAGGAAGGAAGGAAGAAAGAAAGCATGCAAATACAGCTAGGATAGCACAAACTCTTTTCCTTAATGATCACTCTCAATTGTAATATCTTCTTTATAGAGTCATGCTTTTGTTACATTGTTACAAATATAGATACAGGCTTATACAATATTTATGTGTCATTCCATCATTCATATTTTTTGTAATCTTTTTTTCTACTCTGAGTTGAGAACTATAGATATAACTACATGGACATCTAATTCATTCATTTTAATTGTATCATGGCATTTTATAAATAAACCACAGTTTCCTATAACCCCCTGCACATTTGTAGCAAATGTATAGCTTGGTCTTCATGTGGGTCCCGTAACAATTGGAGCCGGGGCTATCTCAGTCTCTGTTCCCTGCCATTGGATCCCCTTCTCCCTACCTGGACTGCCTGGTTGGGCCTCAGTGGGAGAGGATGTGCCTAGTCCTGCTGGAACTAGATGTGTCAGGGTGAGGTGGTCCCCTCAGAGAAGGGGAGGGGGAATGGGAGTATTTGTAAGGGTGGGACTAGGAAAGGAGGAGGGAGGCGGCTGTGACCAGGATATAAAGTGAATAAAAAATTAAAATTAAAAATAAACCACAGTTCACACCATACAGTTAGGAAACAAGTAAATGAAGGACATTTTGGTTGTTTCTATTTTTCTCCACTCTTATTCACAGTACAATAATAAACATCTCAGTCTTGTGCATATCCTTGTGCACACATTTTTCTGGCATGTTCTCTAATGAGAACAGCTGCTCAAAGGGCATGGGCATGATTAACTATCTTCTACTCACCCTTCCCGTGAGCACTCTCTACTCTCATTCCGCTGTGACTCCAGGGGCCGAATCATACAAACTAATCAACAGGCTCCCTCGCCTTCTGCTTCCTTGAGTATTTGGCCAATGAAGACAATCAACAGGAAATGGGAAGAGGGAGGAAACTGGGGGCATGTTGTTTATTTCCCTCGTTTCCTCGTTTCCTCGGTGTGGGATCGCAGCAGGCTGGCTATGCTCCTTCACAAATGGTCACAGTCCCAGGCTGGCTTTCCCCGTTACAGTCTTCTCGAGCTCCAGATCTCAGTAACTGTTTCCTCTGCTTTCATTTCGGCCTACAGCAGCTAGATCCCACCAGTACTCTTCCTTGGGTGTCCTCGCTAGTTTTATGTCAACATGGCACAAGTTGGTATCCTTTTAGAACAGTGGTTCTCAACCTATGGGTCGAGACCCCCTTAGGGACTCTCCTATCGGATCAAATATTTACATAACAGTAACAAACTTACAGTTTATTGGCAGGGTCCTGGTTGAGACGCATAGCATCAGCTTCGTAGTCTTTGCAGCCTGCTCCCTTACTTTTCTTTTTAATATTATTTTGCCATTTTTAATTATGTGTATATGTCTAGGTCTGGGTCTATGCACATGAATGCTGGTTCCCATACAGCACTGGAGTTACAGGCAATTGTGAGCTACCTGTCATGGAGGCTAGAACTCAAATTTGGGTGGGTCCTCAGCAAAATCAGTACATATTCTTAACCACTGAGCCATCTCTCCAGTCCCTGCTTTCTGTGGCTGAGACAAAATATCTGACAAGAGGCAGCTTACTATCCACGGGGATCCAGTCCACTGCAGTGGGGAAGGCACGGCAGCAGTGCAGGAAGCATCCTGCCTCCATCAGGCAGCAGACACAGATGAATGCTAGGACTATGCTCGTCCCTCTTACACAGTTGAGACCCCAGACCCATAGAATGGTTTCCCCCACATTCAGGCTAGGTTTTCCTATCTTGGTTAACTGACTGAAGAAGATCCCTCACAGTCATGCCCAGAGCCTTATATGGCCCATATAGATTTATACACTTGAATGTTTGGTTCCCAGCTGGTGGACTACTTAGGAAGGATTAGGAGACATGACGTTGTTGGAAGAGATATATCCCAGCTGTGGGCTCTGAGGTTTCAAAAACCCATGCCAGGCCCAGTGGCTCCCTCTCTGCCTCCTGCCTGCATATCAGAATGTAAGCTCTCAGCTACTGCTCCAGCACCATACTGTCCCCTATAATGATGACGGACGGATCCTCTAAAACTACAAACAAAGCTCCCAACTAACTGCTTTCTCTTACAAGTTGCACTGGTCATGGTATCTCTTCACAGTAATCGAATAGTAACTGAGAAAGAAGAGTTGGTTCCAGGGAGTGGGAGTGGTGTTTAACAGGTCTGCCAGTATGGCTTGTTGGCAGAATATGGACTTTGGGACTTTGGACTGGAAAGCCGTTGAGTGTGTAAGTGGGGCTTAATGGATGTTATAGTAGGTGTTTGGAAGATAGTAGTGCTGAGAGTAATGTGGACTATGGAGGTCCAGCACAAGAGGTTTCAGAGGGGAACAATATTAGCAACTGGGCGAGAGACCATTCTTGTGATACTTTGGCAAAGAGTGTAACTGAGTTCTGCCCTTGCCCAAAAAGTCTGCAGGAGTCTAAACTGAAGAGTTTTGGATCAGTGTCATTGGCAGAGGACATTTCAGGAGACCCCATTATTGATTGTGCCATGTGGTTATTAGTGATCACTCTTGTACAGATTTACAATGGAAATTTAATCTTGTGCTAAAAGTGGTAAGCATTTAAAGAAGAAAGCCAGTTGCTAAATGGAATAAAGGAAGTGGTGATCTTGGAACAAGAGCCCATCCAGCTAAGGTTCCAGCTTGTGCAAAGCAAAGCTTCTGTAACAAAGGAGACCACCAAGTCAAAGGTCATGTGAATGTAATTCACGCAGGGATGGTGGTCAGCTTTGGCTCCGTGTTCCCCTCTTTTGCTCCATTTCCTTCCTTTTGATATGGTGATATGTATTCTGTGCCGTTATGTGTTGGAATTGTGTGATTTGGTTTGTGACTTCTTACAGGAGATTATAGTTAAGAGATTGCCTTGGGTCTTCAAAAGAGACCTTGGGCTTTTAAATAGTGCTGACACTGTGAAGAACTATGGGGACTTCTGAAGTTGGACTAAATGTCTTTTTATTATGATATGGCTACAACCCTGTGGGGGCCAGGGAGTGCAGTGTGGTTTGAATAATGATGGCCCCCACAGGACCATTTGTGAATGTTTGATTCCCAATTGGTGGACTGTTTAAGAAAGGATCAGGAAGTGTGGCCTTGTTGGAGGAAGTATGTCACTGGGAGAGGGTTTTGAGGTTTTGAAAGCCCAGCCATTTCCAGTTACTGCCCTCCCTCTTTCCTTCCCTCCCTCCTTACCCCAACCCCTCCCCTCTCTACCCACTGCCTACCAATTAGGATGTAAGCTCTTAGCTATTGCTCCAGCACCATGTCTGCCTTCCTGCCATGGTGCTTCCCATAATGATAGAAATGGACTAGCCCTCTGAGCCTGCAAGCAAGCTCTCAGCTAAACTCTTCCTTTTATAAGTTGCTTTGGTCATGGTTTTTCATCACAGCAATAGGACTATAACTAGGACAGTGGCTTCCCCTCCTTTTTATCAGAATTAGTTTATGAGGAATAACCCAAAGATCTTACAAGATTATTTCCTGAAACTCTCCTACAAAACTCTTAGTCCCAATAGTGTTTGAATCAGATTAGTCTGGGTTATTATTTCATAGTAGTCAGTTTCCTGGTTGTTGTCAAGCCATAGTATAAAACAGTTCTGATTATCTATTTCACAAGTTTTCAGAAGTATTGTAAAGGAGGGTGGCTCTACCACTCTGTCACAACAATGGCCTTGCACAGATCCATGTAGATCACAGAGGCCAAGAGCACAGCATAGTAACCAGCTTTTGAGGCATTCTCCATCTTAGGGAACACCAACTGTGTTGTAAAAAATCAGCCTGAGACAGTGTCTCATCTGCCTGCCTGTATATGATGAAGCCCAACTATATTTCCATCACCCTTAGCCCCTGATATCCCCACTTAGGGCACAGCTACAGGGTATAAAACTCCTAGATACAGTCTACAACTGAACAACCTATCTGGCCCATGTCATTTTGGTATCATCTTGTGACAAGTTACCTGCTTGTGACTCTGAACCTGCTTTTGCTGCCTATGTAAATAGTGAACCATAGGATAACAAGCCCTCCTACCCAATGCTGCATAGAGGTTGCGTTTCACATTAGCATGCTGCTGCAGTGGGCATTCTCTGGGATTTTCAAAGCTGAAATGCCATTTGTTATTCTAAGAAAAATTTGACTTGGCTCTTGCTTTCTTATTGAGTTTTGTGAAAGGTATCTCTATTTGGTTACATTGAAAGAACTAGCTTTGTTTTTACAAACCCTCCTTTTCTGTTGTTTATAAGTTACCATTTTTAGGTCTCAGTGTTATCATTTTCTTTATGCAATCCGTCTCCAGACACACTGTATTTCTGAGTCTTCAATTCCTATGAAAAATTGTGACAAACCTATCTCTAACATTGCCTGTGCTCTGATCTCTTTCTCTTGTCTATATAGATCAGTTTGTCTCTCTGTTTATCTGGTACCTGTCTATATGCATACATCTCTTTATGTAAAGTCATTGTGTTTACTCTGTGGTACATATGGAATTTTTTCCCTGTCTTTATCACTCTGCCTATCTTTTCAGGATTGTCTCAGATCCTATCTCTAGTTTGTTAATTTCTTCTTCAACTGCATTTAATTTTCTGCTGTAAAAATCCAATATGGGAGCTGGAGAGAGGTTAAGCTCTTGCTGCTCTTTCAGAGGACCTCAGTTCAGATCCCAGTACCTACACTCCCTGCAACTCCAGCTCCAGGGGATCCAGTGCGTGCTTCTGGCCTTTGAGGGTATATGCTGATCATGTGCACACACTGATCATGCACACACACTGATCATGCACACTCACACACATTCAAATAATAAATCTTTTAAAATACAATATCTTTGTATTTTTAATGACTAATTTTATTCTATAAATGTTAGTGGTTTCTCTTTCTCTTTGCTCTTACATCTTAATAATTCTTAAAGTATTTATTATATATCCTTTCATATTCACATTGTGTAACTCCGATTCTTAGGTGTTTAGCTATCTTTTTATCACAACTACTAACATCTATTCTAGATGGATCATTCCTTCATTTATTTTGCTGTGGGTGCTTATATTGTATCATGCCAACATTTCATTTCTAATGTCCTCATCTGACTGTGGGTACCATAACCTGTGCTTACAAATGAACAGGGCTACAGGGCCAGCACACACACATACACACACACTACAACTTATTGCTGTTGTTTTTATTCCATCTTCCCTGAGTCTCTTCAGCTTTTCCCTTTTCTTGAAAACCCAGCCACTTATTCTAAGTTGGTTTTATACTACCTCCTCCAGCATTTCTAGATGTTTCTGTTTGGAAAGTTTTGGTACATTTTAAGTCTTTTCTCTTGCTGGAACCATAAGCCAAACTAAACATGCAGTAGAGTCCAAACTATATCATTAGTGAACCAACTAATACTAAGAACCCCACTGTGTGCCTTGTGAACATACATATAAAAGACAATATGGTTTTTTAGAATCATCTTAGGCCTTCAGGTCCCAGAGAAACCACTTTGAGTTTTAGCTCTGCAAAGTTTAATGCTTATGTGACCTCAAATAACTTAGACTTTCCAAGATTTGACCTTAAAATGCAGATTTTGACAACTCATGGTTGCTAGCTGTGCCAAACCCAAATACATGCATTAAGATATATTTAGTACAAAAATATTTCCAAGTTCTATGACCCAATTCGTTCTTTCTACCAAAGAAGCAGAGTTACTTTGCCTCAACTTGTTGACTCGGAATCATCCCTTCAAACCTCAGTGACCAGGGTGGTCTGTGACCTGTCATCAGAAGCCCAAGACTTCTGTGCACCCTCAGGACAGCCTCACAGTTGTGTCATCCCCTAAGGGGCTCACTCTAAAGAGAAGTCAGAAGAGACAAGTGTGAAGTTCCAGAAACAAATGCAAAGCACCCCTCCTCCCGTGGAAACCTTTACACACATCCTCTCAGGCATGAGCAACCCTGAGGATGCAGCCGTGTGTCTCTACTTCTTCCACACTGGCATTTCAAGTGTGTGCCACCATGCCTGGGGTTTCCTTTTTTAATAATTTTTAAAATTATAATCACCCCATATCCTCCTTCCCTTCTCTCCCTCAAACCCCTCTCATGAATCCTCCTCATTCTCTCTCTAATTCATGGCCTCTTTTTAATAATTGCTGTTATGCATGCACATTCACACATGCACACGTGTTTGTGTGTGTGTGTGTGTGTGTGTGTGTGTGTGTGTGCGCGCGCGCATTCCTAAATATGTAAATACAACCTGCCCATTTTGTATAATGTTACCTGAATGTATGTGATCTCAGGGCTGACCATTTAGTATGGGATAACTAATTGGAGGATCCTCCCTGGGAAAGCCATTTCTCCTGCTCACAGCAATCCCAGTTGCCTATAGTTTTTGATCTGAAGTTGAGGACCCATGAGTCCTCCTCTCCGTTCCACATTAGCATGTCCATCATTGTCTGGTTCTTGTCATCATTGTCTGGTTCTTGTTTAGGCAGCCATATTGATGAGACTTCATCAAGAAGTTTACCAACTGAGCAATCTTCCCAGCCCCCACTTAGGACATCATGAGGACACCTGTTATCTTGTATTCTTCTTTGAATCCTAAACCTCTTGACCAGCTGGGTCTATCAGAGATTTATTGGCCTCTTGTCTCCAATTCCAGTTCCCCACCTCTGGATCATACTATCCCCTACTCACCAGGACAGAAGGCTTCAGAGCCACCCTAGCATAGGCCCATATCCTGGTGCTACTGTATTCATTTTCCTCCTGCAAGATGAAGGTCCAGATAAAGCACTAGCCCTGGTAACAGTGTGATGGGCATAATTTTTTTAAGACTTTTAGATATGTAGAAGTATCTTGGTCAGGAACCCCAATATACCCAAGGCTGCACTAACAACCAGAACCCAGTGACACCATTCACTCAAAATAACTAGACACATGATGTCATAAGCAGAGAACACCACTCAACCATATATAAACAGAGACCAAGAGCAATACACCACTCCTTGCCTCTTTAGGACTGTTATAAACATTGGAGAGACACACCTTGATCTGTCCTATAACTGAAGAGTCTCCCCCAGGGTCCTGACCATTGAATCAGAAATTTCTGTTTGAGACTGGGCCCAACCTCTGGCTAAGATACACCACTAAGGCTAAGATGAGCAGCCTTGGAGATATAGGACTGTAGTTAGAAACTTGGAGTGTGAACCTTGTATGATGGCCCTGAGCATAATAAAATATAACCTTTGTTATACCAGTTATGCACACCTACCTTTCTGCTTGCAGCATTAGCCAAAGCCTAATCTATTGTGGTGTCCATATCTAGGCTGAGCACAGCATCTGGTAGAGCCAGGCACATCTCTGATGCCCAGAAAGCCTCAGTAGTTGCCTTGGTAGTGACAATGGATGGGCTTTTGACTTGAGCTTCAGACTCAAAACAATGCAAACTCAAGAAATCACAGCTCCCTGCCATGATTCACTCATCAAGGCCCCTTTAAATGAAATTATGGAAATGCACTGCCTGATGCTGTTTTAATTAAGAACAACTTGGTCCTTACTGTACCCTCTGAATGGATTCTCCTCCCCTCCTCCTCTCTCCTTTTCTAAGTGTCAACTTACAGAAAAAACCTGGCTGCCTTTGACAAGGCTTCTTCTCACAGTAATGCTGCTGACAAGCTCAGTTTGGTAACAGCTGAGCTAGCTGGAGCTGGCAGCACTCCCCCAGCGTGAGGCTCTCTAACTGGCCACCTAAACTAGTGAGTAGCAGAGCTCTCTCCCACACTGCCCTGTGTGAATTCCCAGAAACTTTAGAGGTGGACTTGGAAGCAGACCAATCAGGCTGGATGTTCCTCTGGGATTCCCATTTCCCACCACTAGCCCAACGCTAGTTTATCCTGGAAACTATAGCTTTCCTAGAAAATAAAGATAGATGTCTGGGTTGGGGATAAGGCTCAATGGTGAGGTGTTTGCCAGGCAAGTGCGACTTGCAGATTTGGATCTCCAGAACCCACCTAAGTTCCCAGCAGGTATGTCAACTGGTCTGTAATTCCAGCCTTGGAAGATGGAGACAGGGGATTGTCAGAATGAGTTGGTTTGCAAGACGAGCCACATCTTGGAGCTCTGGGTTTAACTGAGAGAACTTGCCTCAAAGAGTAAGGGTAGAAGAGGATGGAAGGCAATTCCAGACATCAAATTCTAGGCCTCTGCATTCATGTGCATCCACGTGCATTCTCATCCACGTGCACATGCACCCACATATCCACTTGTATACTCATCCATGTGCACCCACACTCACATCCACATTCATATTCATCCATGTGCACATACACCCACACAGTGAAAATGAGAGAAAGGAAAAGAGGAAAAGAGATGAACTCCTTGATTCCCTATCACCTCTGAGCTCAAAGCCCCAAGGCAAGGAAAGGTATGGCTACTCTGTAGACATAAGGACATCTGCTTAGGATGCTCAGGGACCATGGAAGAGGACTGAACTCCATGAATGTCTGTCTTCCCACCTTCCAAAATCAAAGGTATTGACTTTGTGGTTTCCTCTTTTCCTCCTCTACACACACACACACACACACACACACACACACACACACACATACATACATTCATACACACTCATACACATACACTCAACACACATACACTCATGCACAAACTCACACACTCACACTCACATTCTTCATGAAACACACAGAGAAAAAGTACAGCTGTACTCACAAACTCACAAAGTAGACCTTCATTGAAAGGTGCATGTAAATACACTCAGTTCATTACAGGGCTGTGAAATAATAACTCAGAAATGAAAGCAAGCTTTGTGACCAATTGTCTGTATTTCATTTCAGCAAAATGTTCTCTCTTTCACAATGAAGTCTCTCCCGCTAAACACATCTTGCATGTATCTCAATCCTTGACTTTGATCCTGTAAAAAAATAATAATAATTCATACATACATATATACATCCTCGTGAATTTGCATTTAAAAAAATCTTGCTTTTCAAAGGAAATTCACAGATGTTGTCTCTTTAAAACCTCACAGGGTTTGGGTAGTAGGGATGGTTTGGGGGGCTTTGGACTTTAGGAGACAGTTGTATTTTCTGCTGTTGTGGGGGGTAGGTTTTATAATTTTCCAAACCCATTCTGCCCTAGATCCTTTTGTTAGCATTCAGCTGCCCATCCCTCTTGAATTCCTCATGACACCAGAGACAAACGTTTCCCAGATTCCTTGTCAGCAGCTGCTTGGAGTCCATCAATAAGAGGCATCATGATGAGATTTGGTATGTGAAAAAGAGACAGGCCAGTCTGTTGACCCTCTGGCATTGGACCTCCCTTCCAGAAGCCCTCCTGTGAGTCATCCATGGGAAATCCTTCTGTCAGCTAAGACCCTTAGTGACGGTTTGTTCCTTTGCTTATAACCTTTATAACTTCCTGGTTCTCTAAAATCACTGTTAGCTTTTCCCAGCCTCCACTCTTCCAGCCCTTGGCAAATATTTTCTAAGCATTCCATTTCCTGCAAGTAGTGCCTTAACTTCCTGAGAGTGAGAGGAAGAAGCTGTGGGCAGGGACAGGGAAGGTGTCTTTCCTAGCTTCTGATAGATTGCTGGAAATCTCTGGTGTTCCTCGGAAGCTGCTGCTTCACCTGGGTCTCTGGCATCTCCCCTGTATCTCTGGATCCAAAACTCCCTCTTTTCATAGGAACAGATATGTCAGATTAGGGCCACTTTGGTGAGCTCATTTTAATGCAATTACTTCCACAAACATACTTTTCTGAATAAAGTCACAATCTGTGGTTCTGGAGTTGAATGGGAGGAATGTTACATAATTTATAATGCCATCCAATGAAAATGCCCAGCAATAGTCAGTTCTGTGTGCATCTCAGGAATGAAGAGAGTTTGAGTTAGAGACAGGGAGTTATGATTTTCAAGTAAAAAGTGGTGATGAATTCACTGAAAGCTCAATCAAAGAATAAATTAGAGAAGATGCCCAGAGAGCTGGAGATGTAGGTGAGCTGGTGGAATGCTTGTCTAACGTGCATGAGGCCCTGAGTTTTACCCCAACACTGCATAAAGCCAGATATAGGAGTATATAGTTGTAATCCCAGAATCCACAAGGGGCGACAGGAGGATCAGAAGTAAGGCCATCCTTGGGTACATACTGAGTTCAAGAGTAGCCTGGGCTACATGAGATCCTGTTTCATAAAAATAAGAGGAGGTGAACCAAAAGAACCAGTCGGACCAAAAGGAGATGGGGGGAGGAGGAGAGAAGAGGGAGGAAGAAGAAGAAAAGAAATGTCTGAAAGCTTGTAAAATCTCAGAACACACTGGTATGTACACTGGGGACAGAGGAACAGAAGGCACAGAAGAAAGTGTTGACCAGATAGAAGACAATCTTCCTGAGAACAGACTGTAATTCACCACGCTTACATCACACACACCATCTGGGACCTGGCTTTCAGCCAGTGGGGTGGATGTATGTAACTGGCTTTGACATTGGCCAAACAGTCCAGATTTGCTATCAAAAGTGTGAGGATAGGGGCTGGAGAGATGACTCAGCAGTTAAGAATACTTGCTGCTCTTCCAGAGGTCCTGAGTTTAGTTGTCATCACCCACAGGGTGGCTCACAACCATCTATGACTGTAGTTCCACTGATTTGAAATCCTATCCTAGTGTACATACAGAACAAACACCCATATACATTAAATACATACATACATACATACATACATACATACAATGTAAAAAGGATGGGGTTTTTCTTCATGTGAGGAGGCAAAACGCAAAGCAGAAATGGAAAATGGACGTCCGACATGACACCCACTATTCTACCAGCCGCCTACTCAGTTGAATTCCCATAGCTATCTGACCATATGGCATCAAAGCAGTCTCTTCCTCTCACTGGTCCAGTGTGGAAGACTATGCCACAATGAAAATGAATTAAATACTGCATGTAAAACCCCGGGTGTTTCCCAGGACTGTTACATAATGAGTCAGCAATAAAGGGAAACATTGTTGCTTCTATTATCAAAGTATGCTGGGAGAAAATGGAAATTTTGCATCTCAAACTTCTGAGCCTATTTTCAAAGAAATATAAAAAAGAAAAATAAAGACAGAAAGGAAGGAAGGAAGGAAGAAAGGAAGGAAGGAAGGAAGGAAGGAAGGAAGGAAGGAAGGAAGGAAGGAAGGAAGGAAGGAAGGAAGAAAAGCAAGCAAGAGAGAGAGAGAGAGAGAGAGCACCTAATCGAGAGTAATTATATTTACCCCAGGACTAAAGATTTATAAAGCCTCCTTGAATATGCATCTTCAAGTCCTGAGAAGTAAAGAAACTGCCTCAGATACAAAGATTAGAGCTAAATAGTGATAGGTGTGGGATTAAGAACCCTGAATTATGAAACCAGTTGCAAGTGCTGACCCAAACCTCCTGCCTCTCCACTTTACCGTGGCCAGTTACAGCCCAGCCTGACAGTTAACATCCCAGCCCAGCACTGCAGCCTCTGCTACACCCAGGCTACAAGGGGCAAGCAAGCCCATGACTGCTGAGCCACCATTGCTATGGTGGAACTGAAACCCAATGGAGCATCTGGAAAGCTGGTGGGATGTCTACAAGTAATAAACTTGTGACTGTGTGTTCATTTGGCACCCAGTAGCGATAGCACAGATTCCTCTCATCTCTGTTTCTTAAGAATCAATAAAAAGTTAGTGATGCATTTAGCTGGGGTTCAATAAATGGAATTGAGTTCCTTTTTTAACCTTTTATGGGGCTGCTCCTTGGGTTGCGCTCCTGAGAGCCACTCTGGGGCAATCAGATACATCATTTGGTGACTGCAGCACAATTTTCTAAAACAGTATTGGAAGAGTGTTGGAGTCAAAGGAGCATTTAGCTGGCTAGAGTGAGGAGGGCTGACAGCGAGAGGAGAACACTGTTTTCTGAACCCTGAAGGCTGAGCATTGAGGGGAGTGGACCAAAGTGACGGAGGATGTAGTAACGAGAAATAGACTGTTCGGCACTGATGGGTGAAATGTGAGTTTGGGGGTCATTTTAGTGAGCATCAGATACTGGCTGAGATCAGAGGAGTGTTCTCAACCATCCCTGTCCCATCTGTCAGCCACAACTGAGGCAATGGGGTTGCAAGAGAGCACAGAAGCCAGAGATAGAAACAACGTGGAGACAAATGTGTCTTCTCTGATCCTAACTCAGACGTGCTGGTAGAAACATACCTGATTTCAAACCCCACTGCCCACAATGATTGTACACAATATGAGGTTTGTATGCCATTATTTAATCCACAGTATACCTGCTTCCTAGAGGTCTGGGGTAATAATCCCCCCATTAGAGAATTCAAATATGACACTTGCAGGGTGAGACAAGTAAAAGCAGCGCCTCATGCTGGTGTGAAAAAGCCAAGGAGTTGCAGGGATTCATTCAACTTCCAGTGCTGAAAGTCGTTAGACTCATGATGGTTTACAACATTGCGCAGGCCAAACAAAACATGATGGACCATGACGCACACTCCGCGTATTCCAAGTGTGAATGTGATGACTGGAAGGGGTTAGCATTTTATAAAGGAAAGAGTACCTGTTTGCAGGAAGATCGAGAACCAGGCAACCCTGGGTTTTGCAAAATGGCTCAGCAGGTAAGGGTGCTTGCCACCGAGACTAACAACCAGAACTCAAGTCCCAGAACTTACATGGTGAAAGAAGAGAATCAACTCCAGCAGATTACACTCTGGCCTCCATGTCATGCTGCGGTGTGCACACACCCATTCACATACATGTACATGCACACATAAGTAAATAAACGTAATTCAAACTTTCAAAAGAACAGACAGACCAAGCTATGATCAGGGAACCCCAGATAGTATCTGGGGTGGGGAGGTGAGCAGTGAACGTACATTAAGGAGCCTTTGTGAGTGTGGTGTTATTCATCATGATGGTAAACCTGTCAGGAGCTAAGAGTCAGCTAGAAGACACACTTCTGTGAAGGTGACTCCAGAAAAGTTTAGCTGAAGGTGGAAGACCCACTCTGGATGTGGCACCATTCCATGAATAAGGAGAAGGTCAGCTAAGCAGTGGCTGTCACTCCTCTGCGTCACATCTATGGATACTATGTCAGCTGCCTCATACTGGCTACCATGTCTTCCCCACCGTGATGGACTGTATCCTCAAAGCATGAACCAGAATAAACTCTGCTGTGGCAGTTTGAATAAGAATGTCCCTCATGAGCTTATGTATTTGAGTACTTAGTCACAATGGAGTGGAACTGTTTGATAGGGTTAGAAGGATTAGTAGGTGTGGCCTTATTGAAGGAGGTGTGTCACTGGGGGGTGGGCTTTGAGATTTCAAATGCCCATGCCAGGCCCAGTTTCTCTCTCTCTCAGCCTGAGGATCAGGATGTAGCTCTCACCTACTGCTTCAGTACCATGCATGCCACTCGCCATCATGCTCCCTGCCATGATGACAATTGACTGAATCTCTGAAACCATAAGCAAGCCCCAGTGAAATGCTTTCTTGTATAAGAGCTGCCATGGTTACTGTGTGTCTCTTCCCAGCAATAGAACACTGACCAGGACACCTTTCTTAAGGAGCTTTTGTCAGGTACTTTTGTCACAGCACTGAGAAAGGTGACTGTTATAAGGATGTCAAAAGCATGCTAGAAATGTTCACTGTCTGATTCTAGGTTTGGTTAAACACACAGAGCTATATGTGTAGGTCTCATGATCCCCACTGTATCTAAGTTAGACCTCTGTCCAAAAGAACATGTTTAAATGGTAATATTTTAATAAATGTCTTATAGGTAGTTATTGTGGGTAGTGCTGGCATTGTGGCTTGCTTTTTTTGTTTTGTTTTGTTTTGTTTGTTTTTGTTTTTCCCAGTACTAGGGATTGAACCCAGGGACCCAGGAACCCAGGGACCCAGGGCCTCATATACACTAGACAAGTGCTCTGTCCATGAACTATATTCTCATCCCTTTTTAAAATTTGTTCTGAAGTAGGGAATTGCTAAATTGCTCAAGCTGCCCTGGAATTCACTCTGCAGCCCTAGTAGTCCCTGAATGTGTGATCCTTCTGCTGCAGCCTCCCACGCAGCCCACGGGCCTGCACAACAGGTGTAGACACTACTTTGTTAGTTAGTATCTTTGTTAGTAGTAGTCAGTCTCCAAATCAATACAGTAGCCAAATGAGCCACATTCACCACAAACCCACTGAGTGTGAGGACATGTTGCCATAATAGTTACATGTGTACCTGCAGGTACACATGCATAGTATGTGTGTCAATCCTGGATGCTTCTCCTACAACATAAACTACATTCCTCCCACCAAGAAGTCTCTCATCCCCTTGAATCCTGGCTGTGCTTATAATAGCGTGTTGCAAGTTTTTTAGATTAGGTCATAAACAAACAGAAGGCCTCTACCCAGCTCTCTCTGGAACACATGCCTTCTTAAGACATATGAAGCCTGGCTTGCCTGAAGGTATCACACTGGAGAAATCACAGGCCAACTGTGATGATTAAAATGCTTAAGAAGCTGCGGGCTGTTCCTACCTCTGCACGTTATCTTATTAGCCCAAATACCAGACACATGAGTCAGGACGCTTTTAGGATGATGGCAGATACCAACTGCCTCCAGCTTTATCATGGTTGAGTCAAGACTGGTGAAAAAGGCTGCTCCTCAATTCCTGGCCTGGAGACCATGAGAAATTAACAGACTATCACCTGAAGTCAGTACTTGGAATAGTATTTTGTAGCAATTACAGATATCTGGTATCTATTTTGGTATCTATTTCAGAAAAGAGATGAAACTATAACAGAAAAAGAAGAAAGAGAGAAAAAGGAAAAGAAAAGGTGAACCAAATGTAAACTTGTAAGGGCTCAGGCTGGAGGGACTTTGGAGAACTGTGGAGCCTGTGGTCTTCAAGGTGGTAGTGATGACAGTACACAGGAGAAAGAAAGATAATGTCAACGGTGGAGAACACAGGACCCCTTCGTAGTACGTTAGGATGCTCGGGTCCTATAAAAGGCACCAGAGACTAGAGGGCTCACACAGTGGAAATTTATTTTCCTACAGAGAAAGACAAGAGAGCTGGTGAGATGGCCAAGCGTGTTGACTGAGATCAGTTCAATTCCTGGAATCCGCACAGTAGGAGTGAACCAGTTCCTGCACATTGTCTTATGACCTCCACATACATGCTGCAGCATCATGTATGCCTGCAAATTTACACACAAATAAGCTCATAGACACCCATAAATGTGATGGTGAGAGAGGGTAAACCCTGGCTCCTCTCCTTCTTACAAGGCCCCTGTGCTATAGGACTGAGTTCACCCAGTGGACTCCCATAACCTTTACCACCTTTCCCTGGGCCTTGTCTCTAAATCCAGCCACACTTGCAGTTTGACTTCCACTGTATGCACAGAGGGTCCTCTTTAACATACAGTGAGAGAGGTATAGCAATACTGTCTGTTATAAAATGGGAAACAATATGCCCAGTGAAGTAGGTGACCCATTAAAGGTGTTCCTAGTTTCCAGGGAGAACACAGGAGGTGTCACCTGGCTTCTGGATGGATGTTTACACTAAAATGTGAAAAGAATCAGACACATTAGAGAAGGAACCATGAAAAAGAAGCCAGGGCTTGCTAGCTTTGAAAATAAAGATGTGTTATTTCATTCAGTGTGTGATACTAAAAGTTTAAAATGGCCTCCAGGCAAAAATCAAACCCAGGATGCTGTCAAGGAAGTATGGTCTAATGACAAAGCTGGGGGAGCCAATGTGAAACCTTTACTAAGACTGCAGGGATTTAGAATGTGATGCTCAGACAAGAAAACAAAGGGAAGCACTCTTGTGGATCCTGGGTATGCTGCCCCACGGCAGCCACAGAGGAGACTCCAGGCAGGAGGGAGATAATCTGTCAGATATCTGCAGTTGTGACTGTGTCTAATGCAGAGAATGCCAAGAGGAGCCTTAGAGTCCCGAAGGAGTGTGAGGTGCTTGCACTCTGTTAACACTGCCTACTTGGACTAAAAGGAGAACAGAAGATCACGGGAGAAAAACAGGTCTTTGGACATCCAAACCACTCTGTAAACACAGGCTAGGAAAATAACCCAGGAGTAAACTATCTCTTTTTAAAGATTTTTTTTATTTCTATATATATATATATACATACACATATATGCTTAAGAAGCTGTGGACTGTTCCCACCTCTGCATGTTATCTTATTAGCCCAGATACCAGACACATGAGTCAGGAAGCTTTTAGGATGACGGCAGTTACCAGCGGATATATATTGAGGCAAGAGTGTGTTCATGTGGATGCAAGTCTCACAGAGGCCAGAAGAGGGCACCAGATCCCCTGAAGCTGAAGTTACAGGTAGTTGTCAAGCATCCATTGCGGTTCTGGAAACCAAACTCAGATCTTCTGAGAGAGCAAAAAGCACACTTGACTACAGCCATCTCTCCAGCCCCAACACTGGTTATTTCGTATGGGAAAAGTTGACTCAGATTTCTTCTGCTTCTGAGCATAGAAGCTGGAAGGAAAACATGCCAGGAACCTTTTTCAAGTGGTGTGACTAGGTTCTGACCCAAAAACTGACCACGTGAGCAATGGTATTTCAGATGAGCTATGAAGCCCTCTGTATCACCCACCCCCATTTGCCATGTCTTCTTTTATTCTCTTTCACAGACAGGTGTTGTGTTTTCTCTATTTCTGTTCCACCATTCCAGTACTAGAGAGATGACATGTTTCTTTAGTTAACAGGCCAAGAACAACTGTGGAAAAGTTTTAAAAAATCACTCAAGAAACTGCATCTAATCCTGGATCTGGAGGTCAAAGTATAAGCCTCTGTGGTGTGAGACCAGCCTCAGGGGCTCATATATTTAAATGCATAGTCCCCGGTTAAACTTTTTGGAAGGATTAGGAAGTGTGGCCTTATTGGAGGAGATATGTCACTGGGGGTTTGAGGTTTAAAAAGCCCACAACAAGGCCCAGCC
>NW_022196904.1:100042897-100050338 GCF_008632895.1 Mastomys coucha | reverse complement strand
CCCCTCTCCCCCTCTCCCCCTCTCCCTCTCTCTGCCTGCTTCCTATGGATCAGGATGCAGCTCTTAGCTGCTGCTCCAGCGCCAGGTTCCCAGCCATAATGATAACAGACCAACCCTCTAACACTTCAACCAAGTCCCCAACTAAATGCTTTCTTTTATGAGTTGCCTCAGTCACAGTGTCTCTTCATAGCAACAGAACAGTGATTCCAACCACCATGAACTGAAGATTGTGCCTCTCCAGAATCCTTCAGGCCTTCAGCACCATTTTAAGACACTGAGGCATCCAGCCTCATGGACTAACTGGTACAAGTTCTAAGCCCCTCTAGCATGCAGATGCCTACCATTGTTGGACTACCCAGCTTGGAGTAAGCTAATCTAGTGAATATGTTTGGTAAAAATACATTCATGCTATTGGTTTTGTTCTTCTAGAGATCCTGACTAATAATAATAATAATAATAATAATAAAAAAACTTGTGACCAAAATACCTGATCTAAATGGCTCAAGAGAAAATTTCTTCTAGCCCAGGTTCAGACGGTCTTTAGGCCCCCAGGCCCAAACGTTCTGGCAGTAGTTATAGTGGTTTGAATATGCTTGGCCAAGGAGTGGCACTATTTGGAGGTGTGGCCTTGCTGGAAGAAGTGTGTCACTGTGGGCGTAGCCTTTAAGACCCTTGTCCTAGCTGCCTGGAAGCCAGTATTCTCCTAGCTGCCTTCAGATGAAGGTGTAGAACTCTCAGCTCCTCCTATTCCATGCCTGCCTAGACACTGCCATGTTCCTGCCTTGATGATAATGGACTGAACCTCTGAACCTGTAAACCAGCCCCAATTAAATGTTGCCCTTATAAGAGTTGCCTTGGTCATGGTGTCTGTTCACAGCAATGGGAACCCTAACTTAGACAGTGAGCAAAGGGGCTTCTTCACCTCATGGGACAGGAAATGAGAGAGGAATCTGGGAAGGGCCTGAACAAGATACAGCCCCTAAAGGCACACTACCAGTAAGCTATTCCTTCACCTAGCCCTTCACTGCCTCCCAGCAATGACCTTATACTATGATGACATCAATTTCCCAAAAGTGCAACCATAGGTAATCACATGCCCAACTCTTGAGCCTCTGGGTGGATTTCATAGTCAAATCATAATAGCATCAGCCTCCCAAGATTCCTTTCTTTTGCTACTGATTGCTTCAGGTCAACACCCCCCCCCCAAAAAAAATAGCTCACACACAGGTTCTGTGTGGCAAATGCAACCAGAAGAAAGAAGGCTTTAGACCCTCAGATTTTGTTCTCTTAAAGACTCTTGCTGCCATGGTGTGAGACTCATGCTGCTCTGTGGAGGGGAACAGGGGTCCTTCCCTTAGCCAATCCACAACACTAGCCCTTTCGGGAGGGGTCCTCCAGCTCCAGGAAACATCTGACTGCAGACTCAGCAGAGTCCCTAGGCCAGGATCCCATCAGTTCCAGAAGCTCCATCCTAAAGCATCAACAGAGGAACAAGTGTTTAAAGACTGAAAATTGGGGTCAATTTGTTTCACAGCAGTGGATGCCTAACACGATTTTGTAGGATCTACTCAAAGAGAATTTGGACATAAGGATGGCCACAAAGGAGAACTAGATACAGAGAAATCATACAGACAACACTGGTGGACACAGTTCAGGGCAACCTGAAGTTCCCTTGTCCACCATGTTAAAGGGCAGTTTCTCTCTCCTGCTGGTATTGACACTTAGTTCTGAGGTGAGATGCCTAGGGCTGTGAGCCAATGGGAGACAATTTTAAGAGGAAATAGGTGCTCTCATCAGGAGATATTTTCTTTTTTCATGTATTTATTTACTTGTTATACACATACACACATACACACACACATGCACACACACATGCTATGGTGCACATTTGGCAGCCAGAGAACAACTTGTAGGAACCAATACTCTCCTCCTATCATGTAGGTCCTCGAGCTCAGACCCTCAGTCTTGCAGCAGGCTAGCTATTTTGCCAGCCTATCAGAGGTATGTTCTCACCAGCACTAACCCTATGGCTTTGCTATGAAGAGACTTCCATTTGCTGAGGTCTCTTTGGCATTTGCTCTGCCATCAGGTAAGAGAAGCAAGTTGGGTATTATCACCCTCTAACACAAAGTAAAGTCAAAAGCAAAGTTCCCACTAAAGAATTGAGTATCCAGGCCCTCAGTGATTTCTCCTAGGAGCTATATATGTCTTTGGAATCCAAAATAACCAGAGTTCAAAATACCTGGAAGCTGAGCCATAGCACACATTAAGAACCAACATGTAGGGAAAATGCCAACCAATTGCTCTGGTTGGGGGCCCTCAATGAGTAACAACAGACTTTGGCTACCTTAAAACCATCCTTCAGCCCTATGAAAATCTGTGCCTGGGGTGCCAAAACCTGACTAGAGCCAGAGCCCGATCACATCCCTCTGTAGAAGTAACCCCAGGTCTCTCTGGGTCCCTGAACCTCATCCATGTTCTGTGGAGTTAGTATGGCTGATCTCTGAGACTCTGTCATTGTAGGTTCCTGAGGAATTTGTGGAACATCTCATACTGATGTTGGCAGAATAATAAATGGCTGTTCCTGTCTTGAAGCTCCAATCTACAAGATCAATGCCAAACAGGAAATTGCCGGTGGTAATTTATTCTGATTTCTCCCACCATGGGACTTGTTTAATATACATTGCTACATGAACTCTTATAAAACATTAAACTGACAGAAATGGCTTCTGCCAGCTTCCCCAGCCCCCTGACATATGCTCCTCTTTCTGCCAGGCCTCCCCAAAGTGGGGCCTCTCTGGGACAGCAGCTGTGATCAAAAATAACCACAGAGAGCCAGGTGGGAGGTCATTCATGAAAACAACTCAGCCTATTAACTAAAATCACGAAAGAAAAAACATTGCAAAAAGAATGAAATGAGCAGGCTCCAGCAGTGTTACAAGGTCCTTTCATCAATATACACCTTTGTATAGTTCAAAGAAGAAAATTAATTAAAATAGTTAGAGGAAGGAAATTAATTAAATCATCAAGCAGACAGGACGCTCAGTTCTGTCCACTTCGCCTAACCTGTGTGAGTCTGGCTTCTCCAGATAAACAGGATCAATAGGAAAAAGATTCAGAGAGAGGTTTACCATAGCAAATTGGTTTACACAGTGATGGAGTTTGAGTCTAAAATCTCTAGTCAGCAAGCTGGACATCCAAGAGAGCCAGTGGTGTAGCCACAGTTCAAACCCAAAGGTGGGAGATGGATGTTCCAATTCTAAGTCAGGCAGAGAGAACAAATTCCTCCCTTCTCACTGCAGGCCTTAGGTGGGTTGGCTGAGGCTCGCCCACATCAAGGAGGGTGGTTGCCTTACTTGGTTTGCTAAGCCAGATATTAAGTCATCTAAAAACATCTTTAAAGACACACCCAGAAATAACATCTAGCCAAATGTCTGGGCACTACCAGTGAATTAGACTCAAAAAAATGTCCTTTAAGGTTTAAGGATCATTCTGAGGAACCTAAGGAAGTGGGGTCTGGAAAGGAACCATGCTGATGCCACACCTAGTATGATGGACTTGTGTTGTTCGGCTATTTCTTTTCAGTTGAATCATTCCTTCCTAAGGCTCACAAGATTAAGGAAGTAAGCAAACTATACCAACATAGAGAAGTTATCAAAACGTAGAAGCTTGGAAGCATTAACAATCTCTAAGGAGAGAAGTGTCTCCCAACTAGTAGAGATGCTTACAAAGTCACACGTGGACTCCAAGAATACAGCTTTCATGACCTGTCATCCACACTGGAGTGGGCTTTAGAGAGATGCTGCTGCCTTTGAGTCACCATGTTCCCATAAGGAACCCCAGTAAAAGGCTCCTGTAAGAAACCCTAGGAAGCTCTCTGACTCTAAGCCAGACTTGGGTGGAACCATTTCTTTGGTCTGTCATTAGTTCCTGGGATGAACAGATACTTGTTTACATCTGTCTAGGAAGAATCCAAGTGAGAACCAAACTAAGGCTACATTCTACAGCAACCATTACAGGTACATGGGGCTCAAGTTAGAACCAAACTAAGGCGACATTCTACAGCAACCATTACAGGAACATGGGGCTCAAGTGAGAACCAAACTAAGACTACATTCTACACAACCATTACAGGAACATGGGGCTCAAGTGAGAACCAAACTAAGGCTACATTCTACACAACCATTACAGGTACATGGGGCTCAAGTGAGAACCAAACTAAGGCTACATTCTACAGCAACCATTACAGGTACATGGGGCTCAAGTTAGAACCAAACTAAGGCGACATTCTACAGCAACCATTACAGGAACATGGGGCTCAAGCTTCCATCTTCCCTACCACAGCATCCTCTGCAGTAGCATATGGAACAAAAAAAACACAGAAATTCAGAAACAAAATAATGAAACTCAGCCATATGAAGGCTGTGTTTTGATCCCTCTACAGAAGATATGTATGAGGGTTTGGGCAAGGAGTGTGTCCATTCTAAATAAGGTCCCTAGTGTGACCAAGCCATGGGCTAGCGCAGAAGCAGAGACAGTCTTGCAGAATAAGCACAATCAAGACAAAGTAGGTGACTGGGGATCTGGATGATGCTTAAATAGCTTTTGTTCAAGGAGGTCAATGTCACCCTGGGGAGCCAGGTTGATGAGCCAGTGTGCAGCCCCTCCTTACACGGTGCTTCTCATTATGACTGTTGGGTAAATGGAAGACAAGAAGCTAGCTTCTGAGCTCACTTTTGCTTTTCTTGGTTCTGTGACAAAATACCTGACCTCCAGGAGTGGTGGTTTATTTCTGACTCAGAGTTAGAGTTCAGCTCATCATGGCAGAGAAGTCATGGTCTGGGGAGCAGGGGTGTCTATGGTGGGGGTTCATGGCAGCAGATGATGACCAGGAAACTGGTGAGGGGGTCTAGAGCAGGACTAGAAGGCAGGCCAGACCATAAGCCTGTGCCCAGTGACCCACCTCCACCAGCCAGCCCTCACCTCCTAAAATTCCACAACCTTCCCAAAACAGCAGCATCAGCTGGAGAGTGGATAATCAAACACCTGCCATGTCATGAGCATGTCACACTCTAGCCATAATACAAACCTTTCAGCCACTAGTACACTAAGTTGTTTGGTTAGTTAGTGAACGTGTATGTGCACGTGCACATGCTATGGTACCCCTGTGGAAGTCAGAAGACAAGTGACAGGAGTCCATCCCTCTCCCATGTGAGCCCCAGTGATCAAACGCAGATTATCAGGCTCAGTGATGAGTACCTCCACCCACTGAGCCATCTTACCAGCCAGTCTTTTTGCTGTTTTTCACAGTTTCCTAAATAAAGGGTATGCTTTGAGACCTTGAAGGGAGACTGAGATGCAAGGACATATTCAACGTTTACACTAGACCACTATCATGCCAGATAGGGATGCTCAGGAAACAGGCCCATGCTCCTGCTGCCCTAAGAGAGAAGGGAGAGTTCCTACCTGCTCTAGAAGGTCACCCTCTCCTTACAGGTCAGTGGTAGACAGAAGTCCTTCCTGCATGGCTTGACTCCTAGCTCTGTGCTCTCTCTTTTGTGCTATGAATTCAAAGTCAGAGCCTGCTCAGAAACAAATGTCAGCTCCCTATCAGGTAGACACAAGTCATCCCATCAACAGTATTTTTATCCTTCCAGTCTAGGATCACTCACAGACATGGGCACACACATGCACATAAGCACACACATCAACACCCATAGCACTGTTTAAAAAAAAAAAAAACTGGCATGGAGGAATAAAAGGAACAACAAGGTGATGGGCCCAGGTTCTGAGAAACTCAGAGCTACAGAGTGTCTGACAGCTGGAGCCTGGCCTGGCTGGTAATGGCGAAGCAGAAGCTTGGCCTGTTCTCAGTGATGCAGACTCCCCAGTCCACAAAGTCTGCTGTGGCCTTTCTTATCCCTCCTCTTTCCCCTCTAATGTCACCCCTGTCATCCACTTGTCCCCACCCAACCCCCTAAACTCCAGTCCTGGGGATTTCTCCTACACAAGAACTCTGGTACCAGAGCCTCCCATATCTTATGAACCATAATATGGGTACATCCTGAAGACCCAGAAGCACTTAGTTTCCTTTTCTGCTCTGGCCCTGAAAATACCAATCCAGATCTCAGTCCTTTGGCCAAGCTTTTCACAGGCCCAGATTCCCCTAACAGGATCAGGGCAGATACCAGGACATTCCTCTCCATTTCAGCCCTGCCCTAGGGGGACTAGAGCAGGCAATACAGATGTGTCACCAAAGAAGACAAGTACATGGGCAGCCAATAAGAGCATGAAAAGTTGCCCAACATTATTAGTCACTAGTGATATGCCCATCATACTTCACACTTCATAACTCATAGGATGGCAGCTATCAGAAAGAAGCAGAGGGCTGGTGAGGTAGCTCAGTGGGTAAAAGCATTTGCTGTTCAGGATTGATGACTTGAGTGTGATTCCCAAAGCTCAGCTGCAGTAGAGTCGTCCTCTCCTCCACATTCATTTAATGACATATACACATGCTTGCTCTCACAGTGTGCAATACACACACATTAAAGTTAAAGAAAAAAGAGGAGAGGAGGAGAAGGAGGAGGAGGAGAAGGAGGAAGATAAAGAGGATGAGGAGGAAGAGGAGGAGAGGGAAGAGAAGAAGGAGGAGAAGGAGAAGCAGGAAATTCAATGTGATAGCACATGCCTCCAATCCCTTGCACACAGGAGACTGAGGCAAAACAATCAGAAGTTTGAGGCCAGCCTTCATTCCCAAGCTAGCCAAGGCTATTCAGAAAAAAGAAAGAAAATGAAGATTGGGAAAGAGAAAGGTAGAGGAGGAGGTGAGGTGAGCTGTGATACAGAGAAGCTGGACAGTGTGTACATTGCTGGTGGAAATGTAGAATCAACATGGAAACCCATCTGACTACAACTTCCATATGACTCAGCCACCTATGTGCACACCTGTTAGAACTGAAACCGAGAACTCAGACACACACTTGTGCACCAATGTTTATCACAGCAAAATCATTATAGCCGAAGTAGAGACAGCCCAGGGTCCATCTGCAGACAAGTAACAAACGGTTGTCTATACAGATAAGTGAGTGGAAAGGAAAAAAGGTTCTGATCCGCCAGTCTGTCTGGGCTGGCCAGTGCCCTGAGCAGACCTTAGGCACAAGCTTTGCACCCAGTCCCACAACACTCAGAGGAAGCTCCACTCCCAGGCACAATCAAGATCACAGGAAGGACAGGTTCCAGTCAGATTTAGCAAGGGCAGGTAGCACAAGAGATAACCAGATGATGCGGGGCAAGCGTAAGAATATAAGCAACACAAACCAAGGTTACTTGGCATTATTAGAACCCAATACTCCCACCATTGCAAGTCCTGGACCCACCATCACACCAGAAAAGCAAGATTCAGATCCAAAATCACTTCTCATGATGATGATACAGGACTTTA
>NW_022196904.1:100037427-100042184 GCF_008632895.1 Mastomys coucha | reverse complement strand
AACACCAAATGCACTAAACAAAGAAAGAATTTTAAAAGCAGTAAGAGAAAAAGGTCAAGTAACATATAGGCAGGCCTTTCAGAATTACACCAGACTTCTCACCAGAGACTATGAAAGCTACAAGATCCTGGGCAGATGTCATACAGACCCTACAAGAACACAAATGCCAGCCCAGGCTACTATACCCAGCAAAACTCTCAATTACCATAGATGGAGAAAACAAGATATTCTATGACAAAACAAAATTTACACAATATCTTTCCTCAAATCCAGCCCTACAAAGGATAATAGATGAAAAACATCAACATAAGGAACAAAACTACACCCTAGAAGAAGCAAGAAAGTAATCATTCAATAAATCCACACAAACCTAATTCCACCTCTTACAACAAAAACAATGGGAAGTATCAATTACTTTTTCTTAATATGAAAATTAATATTACTAACATATTCTAATTGATTAAAATCCAAAAATATGAGGAATTAGAAATTTATTGACTGTCATCCAATGGTCTCTCTAATTTGGTAATTGGAGAAATAGGTCCAATATTATACAATCCATATACACTTGCAGCTTGTTTGTTCATGACAATGTCTTGCTGTGTACAACATTATGGTCTTGAGATCTTGCTTCTCCTATCTCAGCCTCTCTATTAGTAGTATTGTTTATTTCATGTTTTTACAGTATACTATGGTTTTCAGAACAGCTTACATATTTTAAAAGTATTTATATACCCCCCAAAAATGTAGGCAATTAAATTGGGAGGGGTTTTGTAAGAGAACAACAAAATAAGACTGAATGCTTTGCTTGACATTTGTAACTCTTGTATCAAGTTACCACAGCAAGAGCCAAGATTTCAAGTTCTACTAAATATAAAACAGACAAACAAAAATACTTTATATATTTATGTTCATTAAGAAAATATCAATAGTGACATATTATTTTGAAATATACAGTTAATACGTTTGAAGTTATTTAAAATTTACATTGAGAAAAACGTTTGTATTTTCAGTATTGCTGTAGTCAAGCATCTACATAAGACTGTTAAATTGAGCCAGGCGGTAGTGGTATATGCCTTTAATCCCAGCACTTGGGAAGCAGAGGCAGGCAGATTTCTGAGTTCTAGGCCAGCCTTGTCTACAGAGTGAGTTCCAGGACAACCAGGGTTATACAGAGAAACCCTGTCTCAAAAAACAAAAAACAAACAAAGAAAAAAAGATTGTTAAATTGAGTGTTGTTTTGTATCAAACAACTTTCATAATACTCATTTTTATTGTTATAATATTGTATAAATTTTAAAGAATATGACAAAAAAAGATATTGTAGGTATTGAAGGGGGTCTCTGGGAGGAGTTGGTGTGCAAAAGGAAAACAATAATGTGATTTAATTCTATTTATTTAAAATATGTTTTTAGATGTTAACAAATTCAGACAAATTGAAATCATGTAACTTCTCTCATTATAATGCAATAAAACTTAAAAAAATTAAATTAAATTAAAAAAATCCAATACCTAAAAATTGTTCTTATTTCGGGCTCATACCACAGTAAGAGCCAAAATTTTAAGTTCTACTAAATACAAAACAAGCAAACAAACAAAAAGACTTTATATATTTATATTCATTTAAAAAAATACTAGTAGTGATATATTATTATGAAATATACAGTTAATGTTTGAAGTTATTTAAAATTTATATTGAGAAAAATATATTTCCACTATTGCTATAGATGAGCATCTACATAAGACTGTTAAATTGATTGTTGTTTGATATCAAACAACTTTTATAGTACTCATTTTTATTGTTATAATATTTTATAAATTTTAAAGAATATTACAAAAAAAGATATTGTAGGTATTGAAGGGGGGTCTCTGGGAGGAGCTGGGATACAAAAGGGAAATAAGAATGTGATTTAATTCTACTTACGTAAAATATGTTTTTAAATGTTAACAAATTCAGATAAATCAAAATCATGTAACTTTTCTCATCATAATGCAATAAAACTTAAAAAAAAAGTTCTGATCCAAGCCAGAGTGAATGATCCTTGGTAACATTTTACTGCATCAAATAAGCCAGATGCAGGAATAGAGATACTGTAATCTAAAACTACCTAGATGGGTTTCCTAGCAAAGATAAGCTCAGGCAAACATCAGAGTAATGGCTACCACTGTGAAAAGGGGGATAGAGAATCAGTATGTATGGGGGTAGAGCTTCTCATTGGGAAGGTGGAAATGTTCTAGAAATAGGAGTTAGCAAAGTGACTCAGCCAGGAAAGCTGCTTACTGTACAAGCCAGATGGCCTGAGTTTGATCTCCAGAACCCCCAGAGAGGTAAAAGGAGAGAACTGACCTTACGGATTGTCCTCTCTCTATTGCCCTGCTCAGAAGGAGCCGTATTTCCGCCTCCCAGGAGTGGTACAAAGCTGCTGTATGTGAGCTACAGCTCTCCCAGCAAGTCAGATACTATCTGTCTTCACTTTTATTGATCAGAAACATCATTACCCATTCGTCACACATTCTTTGAAAGTCATTTCCAATTCTAGGCCTTAGGAAAACTGCAAAGAACCAGGCAGGCCCTGTGTGGCCTCAGATAGCAACCACCAGAGTGGAAAAGACAGGAAGGAAGTGAGCCATGTGATTGCCACATGCCTGCTGAGTTCAGGGCATGCAAAGGGCTTTCAGTCAGACAGTCTGATCTCCTCTGGACCATCGACGTGGCTCTCCCAGAGGCAACAAGAACAATAAAGTTGAGCCCTGAAGGCCAAGGGGGTCAGTGAACATAAGTACAGAGAAGATGATGGGGGTGGAGGGGCGCAGGACTCACAGTCACTGGCTGACACAATTAGAGAAAGCCTCAGTACAGCCTGGGCATGTTGAGTGCATCCAGACGAAGCTTCTCTCTGTCCTTTGTCAAGTTGGAAAAATGAAGAAGATAAATTGAAATTAGCAGACACGGCACCCCATCCTGGCTCTGGTGTTCCCTGGGCAAATCTCACCTAACTCTGCCTCTCACTCATCAACGGTGAAAAAAGCATGCTGATTTTGATTTGTGTATGTGTTTGTATGTGTTTGTGTGCATGTGCACTCACTAGTCAGTGCATTGCATGCATGCATGTATACATGCATTTGGGGATCGAATTCAAGTCCACACTCACACAGCAAGCATTTTACAGTCTGATCTTTGTCCTTCACTCAGCCAACATTTACCAAGAGACTTCCACCTAGCCAGCCCTGCTCTCATCCGTGAGATATCATCATTCAATGAAGGATGCCCTCACAGAGCATGCCTTCCAGAGGAGGGGAGATGAGCGGTAGACACAATAGGCATGTTATGAGAACAGACGTAACATACATTTTTGGAAGAGCTATGGATTAGAGGAAATTGGACTCGTTATAAACAGAGCAATTCGAGTGGAAGCAGGCTGCACCGAGAGGCATAGTGAAGTCGAAGAGTTCAGATTATAACGCGGTCTGGACAAGGGACCACGGGACCAAGGCAATCCAGCAAAGGCTCTAAGCAGAGGGTGTACACCGGGCAGGAAATGTCAAGGAAGCCAGCCCCACCTGCAGCAGGCCGTGAAAGCGAACGTCAAGTGGAAATGAAGCCGGAGAGGTAACAAGGATGGCCAATCAGACGGCAGAGAGCTTGCTTGGCTTGTGAGTGCTCTAAGATTCTTCTCTAAATGGCTGCAAGGCTCCCACCTACAGCAGCCCTTTAATTTACTTGAGGCCCAGGGAGTAGGTTCAATACTATGCAGCCCCGCCTCATCCTGCCGCTGGGTACTGCTGCGGCATTGTCTCCGGAACAGCTGCCATGTGTCTTGGCACTGAACTTGGCAATCAAGACTCAGGCTTGCAACGTGACCCTAGAGCAGGCAGCTCTGTGGCCTGCCCTCTCCCCTCAGCAGGGCTCCTGCTCCCTCTAGTCCAGTCTTTATCCGGCTGGGCACAAAGGAAATAGAAAAGAAAGCAGTATTAAGCTGTGTTCAGGATTGCTGGTGATTTTTCCCCTCAAGCTAATGCTATTTACTACTAATTGATCCTGATTGCTCACTTCCATCATTTGGAAACCCGTGCCAGCCCTCAATTGCTCTCTGTGCCTCTGAAAAGTAAAAAATCACTAGGCTTCTAACCGCACAATAATTACCTCAGCATCACAAGGCTAACCAGGCCCCTCACCTTAGTTTATTACCTCTCTCCTCTTTCCAACCTGGAGAAAAATATGAATCGATACAAGCAGTCATTTATTCTCCGAGTACCAGCTGCGCTCCAAAGAGTTTGTAGGAGCCTTTTAAAACCCACTTCCTCCTTTGCGCTCTGCTCAGCAATCTGCTTTGTCTTTCTCCTGGCCATTGATTTCTGCATCTCGTTAGGGTAGGCTTGTTCTATGCTCCTAAGGAATTAATAGAGAATTAGCCAACATCAAGCAGCTTCAGCGCAACTCAACCAGTTGGACATTCTAGGTGAATGGGGGTAACCCCAAGATGGGTCCCTAGACAGGGGTTCAGCCTTGAGGCTCTTAGTCTTATTCTGTGTCACTGACTCTGGGTTTATATGATTTTTTTTTGAAACTTTATTGACTTTTTTGGATGTACATATTCACAAATGTAGTATATATTGATAGGGTATTTTTTGTCATATTCTTTAAAATTTAGAAAATATTATAACAATAAAAATGAGTATTATAAAAGCTGTTTGATATAAAACAATCAATTTAACAGTCTTATGTAGATGCTCGTCTATAGCAATAGTGAAAATAC
>NW_022196904.1:100013484-100035409 GCF_008632895.1 Mastomys coucha | reverse complement strand
TGCTAAATCTGACTGGAGCCTGTCCTTCCTGTGATCCTGGTTGCGTCAGAACTCCTCAGAGTCAAGCAATCTCTGTGATCCTGTGATTCTGGGATCCCGGGATCCCGGGATCCTGGGCTTGTTAGATCACCTGGAAGTGTGGCTTTCTCTGTGTGTTGTGGGACTGGCTGCGGAGCATGCACTCAAGGTCTACTCTGGACCCCAGCCCAGACAGACCGGAAGGAACCCAAGTCACTGGGCTGGCAGAGTTCCTGTGTGCATGGTCCCGCTGGTCTCAGTTACTCCCAGTGTTGGGACAGATGTTGGTTCCTGCTCACCTCTAATTCTGGGTGTGTCAGAGCACCTGGGAGTGGAGCTTCCTGTGGGTGTTGTGGGACTGGCTGCAGAGCTTGTCAGGTTTATATGATTTGAACATGACATGTCTGCCACAGGCTCCTGTGTTGTGTGCTTGGTCCCCAGCTAGTGGCACTATTTTGAAAAACAGAAACTTAACAAGCATGTCCGACCTGCAGGCCATGGACTGGCCAAGTATAGCTATGAATGTAGCCCAAGTGTGTGTGTGTGTGTGTGTGTGTGTGTGTGTGTGTGTGTGTGATTTTCTTTTTTGAAATTAACTGGTTATTCTGCATATGAATTTTGCATTTGACAAGGTCATTGTCTTAGTTGGGGTCATTGCTGCCATGACTGTGGCAGCTCTTATAAAGGAAAACATTTAACTGGGGCTGGCTTACAGTTTCAGAGGTTTAGTCCGTTATCATCATGGTAGGAAGCATGGTGGCATGCAGGCAGACATGGTGCTGGAGAGGGAGCTGAGAATTCTACATTTTGATCTGCAAGCAGCAGGAGACTTCAAGACACACTGGGTGTAGCTTAAGCATATATGACCTCAAAATCTACCTCTCTAGTGACATACTTCCTCCAACAAGGCCACACCTCCTAATAGTGCATTTCCCAGTGGGCCAAGCATTCAAACACACAAGCTATAGGGGCCATTCCTATTCAAATCACCACAGTCACATAATGTCAAAAAGGTGGACATATCTGCAGGGCAAGGCCTAACTGGAGAACATAGGTCCCTGAGGTATTGGTTCTAGGAGCTGTAGCTTGTCCCAGACACATTCTCAATTTCCTTTCTTTGCTTTCTTCTCCCCCTTCTTTTCTCCCCTCTTTCTTCTCTCACCTCTTCTCCTCTTCTCTCTCTCTCCCTTCTTTTTCTCTCCTCCCTTCTTCCCCTCCCCTCTGGCATGTTCTTTCTTTCCCATCCTCCATAAGATGAGCAGCCTCTGCCTCAAACTCCAATCTACGTGATCTTTGCTTCACCACAGGCCCAGAATCAATGGAGACAAGACTCAAGGACTAAGATTTCTACAACCATAATCTAAAGTACAGATCATTCTCTTTAAGCTGTTCCCATGGATATTTGGTCATAATTGTCAAAGTTATTAACTATCATAAGACTTGTTCTTGGAATCTTGAGGACCTTTAGAGAGAAAGGAGGGAGGTCACAAAGAGTGGTAAAATGACAGTTGGAGCCACACAGATCTGAGCATGAATCCTAACAGAACCACTTCCATGCTGCATGGCCTTGGGCAAGTATCCCATCTAGTGTTGAGTCCTGCAGTGGGGTAATTGAAAGTAGTAGTACATATAGTCAGATCTGTAAGAATGTGGCCTTAAGCTATGCTAGGTCTCTGTCCTTGGAGGGGGCTGTAGAGGCCACTGAAAAACTTGTCTGGAGTTGAGGCTAAGAGAACAAGTTTTTAAAAGGAAAAAATGGGAATATGGTTCTCAGTGTTCATCCCAGAGTCATGAAGTACCCTGGTCAGACAAGGTGGTTATGACAGTGCCCAGAGAAGTGGACCTTGAGCTCCAAGGACTCTTCTTGGAACATTGTACTATAGAAAAAACAAAACACAGAGCTAAGTGCCCAGACCAGAAGTCAGACTTCTAGATTGACCAATGATTAGGTAGAGTTTTGTCTGATTTTTATTTTTGTCTTCAGTCTTTGTTTGAAACATAAGTAGAAGCAGCTAGCAGATTTCTTAAAGTTTGTGCCTCAATTTCTCATTAGTAATATAGAGCTAGTCCTTATATTTCCTAGGGTTGTTAATGAGTTAAAATGTGTAATTGGCTCAGGAAAGTGCCTAACACTTGAGAATTGCTATGTAAACACACACACACACACACACACCATTGTAACAGGTTAGCCCTCATTTGTGAGTGAGCCTTTGAAGGGTATAACTTGTCTATGTGATCTTTTTTTTTTTTTTAAGATTCATTTATTTTATGTGTATGAGTACACTGTAGCTGTACAGATGGCCGGGAGCCATCATGTGGCTGCTGGGAATTGAACTCAGGATGACCCTGCTCCATCCTGCCCAATATACTGTAGGTGTCTTCAGACGTACCAGAAGAGGGAGTCAGATCTCATTACGGGTGGTTGTGAGCCACCATGTGGTTGCTAGGATCCGAACTCAGGACTTTTGGAAGAGCAGTCAGTGCTCTTACCCGCTGAGCCATCTCGCCAGCCCCTGTCCCTGTGATCTTAATCTCTTGGATCTACTTCTTTCAGTCAAACCCAAGCCAAGATGATGTTGGCATCATCTGCAATTATGAATCCATCAATGAGTGAATCCATGGCTGAGGTCAGAGCCCTGAAGATCTATCTACCCTCTTCCCAGTAACCCCATCAGTATTCTGAACTGAACACTAAGCCTCAACACTTGAGCCTTTTGAGTTAGTCTTTTGATGTCTGTGGTGGTATGATAAATGTCCCCCCATAGGCTCATGTAGCTGAACATTTGGTCCCCAGTTGGTGGCGCTATTTTCAGAGGATATGGATGTTTTGGAGGTGGAACCTTGCCAGAGGTAGCATGTCATTGGGGGTGAGCATTGAGGATTTATAGCCTCTCCTCACTTCCTATTCTCCCTCTCTGCTTCCTGTGTATGGATGAAAATGTGATCAACCAGCGTCTTGTTCCTGGCTATCACACTGTCTGCCACACCATGATGGACTATCTTCCCCTGGAAAGGTAAACCAAAATAAAACCTTTCTTCTTTAAGTTGCTTTTTGTCATGGTATTTGATCACAGCCACAGAGACAGAACTAATATAACACCTAAACTACAATGTGTACACTGAATAAAATCCTCTGGCTTTCCAACTCCACATAGCAACTTTAGCATACTGCTTTTTTCCACCTCCAACCAATGATCATCTTGCCTTCCTGCTTGTTCTATTCATGCCCAGCCACACACTCATCTACTTCTGCAGACCATTGTGTCAGCTTCCCTCCCGACTGCTCCCTTGTCTTTCCATCTCTACCCTCAACTTCTCTAATCCACTTATTACACTACCAGCAAAAGGGGTGCTATAACTCACAAATCTGATCAGATCGTCCATTTCAAACCATTCCACTGGACCCTTCCACATGTCTATCAGCATGATTTAAAAATCCCATTAAACACTCCATATTTTCTTACAGCCTATTTACTGTCTTCCATGGTCACTCCCTTTTTCAGTAACACTCAGCTGCTTATTGTCAACAAACCATAAGATACGTACATATACACACATTGCCCACATCCAGCATATTCCATTTGCACTGCTTTGTCTATCTGATGTATCTTATTTCCATGCCTTCTTTCCTCCTACCCCTCATCTCACCAACACCACCACTGTCTACACATTGCCTGACTCAGTCAACTCACCCAGTATCAAGACACACCTACGTGGCTATGGTCTGTTTCTAGGCCCACCTTTTTTATCTTCAGCAACATGAGCTTCTTGAGGTCATCTCTATGTACCTGCAGCAAGAGACCAGTACTCAGTTGGATGAATGGATTACTGGGCCAGATCTGGAACTTGTGGGTCTGGCTCTGCAAACAGAAGGGTTCTTCCTGAAAACACCTCATCCAGCCTTGGGAGGGGAAAGAAGTTAGACCAGGTCATACAGGGAAACCTTCCCAAGAGGGAACCAAAGATATAGGAAATGTTCTGGATCCTCTTTCATTTTCTTCTCTGTTGTTTTTCTTGGGCCAAAGGTTGCTCACAGACAGCTCTAAAATACAGTCTTCATAGCTAACATATATCACCCATATTGTGCACCAAACACCATCTATAAATCCTCAAAATACTCTACTTTACCTATGAGTAAACTAAAGCTCAGAAATATGATTCAAGGGGCAAGGGAGATGCTTAAATTGATAAAGAAGTGGTCGCCACTTGAGCATTAATACTTGAGTTTTGATCTCAGCAGTGGAAGCGAAGGCAGAAGCATGCAGCTATAATCCCAGTGCTGAGGAGGCAGAAACAGACAGATCTCTGGAGCTCACAGGCCATCCCCTATAGCCAAATCTAGATTTCTAGATTTAGAGAGACCCTAGTTTCAAAAATAAGGTGGACAGGATTAAGAGAGACATTAAACCTCAACTCTACCCTGCACAAACACCAACACATGTGCACACATACACATACACACACACATGCACAGGCACATGTGCACACATACACACACACACACACACACACACACACACACACCATAAAATGGCATGCTACTGTCTCCACCATAGTCTTAGCCTCTCTGGTTCCCCTTAAGCACTAAGACAAGGACGCTTCAGCCCACCTCCCAGAATTTCTCCCAATGAGAACTGGAATTTATAGATGACTAGCTGGCTGAAGGCCAGAGCACACATTTCAGAACCTCCTAAGCCCTCTCTATGCCTCTGACTCAGAAAACAGGCCGACGACCAGACAAATCACCAAGAGGACTCTCACTATGAGTTCTAAGCACTTTCCAAGCTAACAAAGACTGAGCCTTCCATTGCTATTTAATACTACAATAGCTCTTGGTCAAATTAAGAAATGGCCAAGATTGGAGCAAATTAACAAATCAGAAAACCCCAACCCATCTCAAAGAATTAACAGTGCTAATGTTTTGATGGTTGTCTCCTCTCTGCCTGCCATGGTAAGGCTGAGTACCCAGAGGGCAGCAGTGCGGAAACACAGCTCCACTCAGCCATGCTTCACATCCCCCGCACCAGACATTTCCATAATCCTAACTGGATAACAACCACTCCCCCTGCCAGCCCCCTTGGGAAATCACTGCCTCAGAAATGTTTTCACACTGATGACAAGAGAAACAGCTGTAATTTGTCATTATAGAAATATCCAATTATCAAGCCACCGAGTGATGCCTGAAGCTTCCCATCATCGCTTGCCATCAGGCTGGGCTCAGCTACAACACCTGTCAGAGAGCCAGGACCTGCCAGCCTCAGCCAGAGATGAGCCTGGAGTACCTCACCTGTAACCAGGAGGGTTTAGCAGCTCCTGCTCTGAGGGAAGCAAGGTCTTCAAGACCATCTCCCAGTACCACCCTTGACAGAAGTACAGGAAGGACAGACAGTAAGCCTCTCTATGCCTCAGAAGAGCTCCTCTGAGAAGCCTGTCATCAGCTGATTGAATAACATAAACCTGTTAATCAAGGATGGAGAGGCCTGTGGTAAGTTACAAAGGAATTTGAGGGGTTTGGTTCTTTGGTTTTGGTTTTTGGTCTCATTTTGGTTTTTGCTTTTGCTTTGTTTTGAGATAGGATCTCAGTAGGAAGCCCTGACTAGCCTGGAAGCCAGAGATCCACTCATCTCTGCTTCCCAAGTGCTGCTTAAGATTAAAGGTATGTACCAACATACCAGCTTTTTTTTAACCCTTAAGAAAGATTCTCATTCAGGACAGCCAGAGCTATACAGAGAAACCCTGTCTCGGAAAAAAAAAAAGAAAGAAAGAAAGAAAAGAAAGATTAACATGTAGCCCAACCTGGCCTTGAACTCACTAGGTGGCTAATGGTAACTTTGAACTTGTGATCCTCCTGACTCAACTCCCAAGTGCTAGGATTATAAGCATGTGCCTCCACACAGGTTTGTATGACAATTGGGATTTAACCCAGGACTCTATGAATGCTAGGCAAGTATTCTACAAACTGAGCTACTTTACCTAAAGGTTCAAACTGAACCCCTATATTCAATTTGTGTCTCTAAGGCATCCTAGCTACATGGCCTGTGAGATACACTTTGGACAGGCTCCTTTGTTGCTGGACTGCACTGAGGGAGAAAACAATTAAAAACAGCTAACCCTAGTACAGTAATAACAGCCAAGTATATTAGTTACATTTCTGTGGCTTCAGTAAAACACCATTAGAAAGGCAACTTATCAAAGAAAGCGTGTAATGGGATTTATGTTCTGGAGGGTTAGTCTATGAGGACAGAGCAAGGTACAGCAACAGAAACAGCTGAGAATGTACATCCCCAAGCATCTACAAGAGAATGGCGGTGCTCTGAAAAGGGCATGAAGTCTTTCAAAACCTCAAAGCTCATCCCCAATGGCATACCTCTTCCCTCAAGGCCACACCTAGTAATCCTTCTCAAATAATTCCACCAACCAGTGACCAAGTATTCAAACATATGAGCCTATAGAAGCCATTCTCATTCAAACCACCTGTCTTAGTTAGGGTTACCATTGTTGTAAGGAAACACCATAACAAAAGCAACTTACAAAGGAAAGGGTTTATTTGGCTTACACTTCCACATTCTAGCCCATCATTGAAGGAACCCAGGGCAAGAGCCCAAAGAAGAACCCGGAAGCAAGAGCCGATACAAAGGCCATGGAGGAGTTCTGCTTACTGACTTACTACACATGGCTTGCTCAGCCTGCTTTCTTGTGGAAACCAGAACCACCAGTCCAGGTGTGGCACCACCCACCATAGGCTGAGCCCTCCCCAATCAATCACTAATTTAAAAAATGTTCTACAGGCTTGCATACACAGCCTGATCTAATGGAGGCATTTTCTCAATAGAGACCCCCTTCTCTTTGATGACTTCAGCTTGTGTCGAGTTGACATAAAACTAGCCATCACAACTGTCCTCTTGTCAACCTGACACACAAACATATCACTGTTACTGTTAAGCCACAGCTTTTCCTTCCTTTTTCATTTCCAAGAGCACACATTAATATGAACAGTATAAAACATTCCAAGTTTCAAAAGTCCCATGGTCCTTAAACATTCAAACACTTAAAAGTACAAAAATCTCCTTAAAATATCCAAACTCTTTTAAAATTGAACATCTTTGTAAAACTCTAAAATCTCTTTAAAATTTAAAGTCTCTCAACTGTGAGCTTCTGTAAGATTAAAAATAGTTTCTTACTTTAAGAGGGAAGAACTACAAACTTGAACAAACCAAAACCAAATTCCAACCGTGTACCTAACTCAATGCCCAGTGTCTGGACTGATTCACGATCTTCTGGGCACCTCCAAACCTGCCCTCTGCCCCACATACAGCTTGTTTTCTAGACTCCTGCTGGCTCCACTCCAACATTGCTACTGTTCTTGGTGGTCATCTCATGGTACTGGCATTTCCAAATGGGGTCTCTTGCTGCATTTTGGCTGCACTCTCACCAATAGCCTCTCCTGGGCTCTTTTCAGAGGCACCAGCCTTCTCATGTAGTGCCAAGCCTAAGCTGAGCTCCATGACCCCTTCATGCCTTCAAAACTGGAAGCACCTGAGAGACTCGGTCTTTCGATGACAAAGTTCAGCTGCCAGCATGAGGTACAACCTTAGTGAGTTCTGGAACACAGGGTGCTGACTCTTAGGGAATTCTTTCCAGAAGATTTCACCTCAATGACACTGGTTTCTTCTTAACCACTGCTAATTTCTCAGACCCAGCTAGCCAGCGTCAATTGTCACAGTAATGCAAAGATTTTGCTTCAGTGATGTTCCTGTTAATCATGGCTGCCTCTTTAGCCTCAGCTGGCCAGAACTACAGATCTGTTTTAACTCAAAATATGAAACACTCCCATTGGAGTTTTTAAGGGACTGAAACATCCCTCCAAAACCTTATTCACAGGCCAGGACTCCATGGTCTGCATGTCTTTCAACATTCTTATCTTCCAAGCTCCCACAGAACAGCTCACCAGGCTTTGAACATTCAATGGCTTTTCTAGTCCAAAGTTCCAAAGTGCTTCCACAATCCTCCTAAAACCACGGGTCAGATTGTCACAGCAATTTCTGTCTTAATTAGGATTACTATTGCAGTGATCAAACACTATAACCAAAGTAAGTTGGGAAGAAAAGGGTTTCCCTGGATTACAGGTCTATATTACTGTTCATCGAAGGAAATCAAGGCAGGAACTCAAGCAGGGCAGGAGCTAATGTAAAGGCCATGGAGGAGTGCTACTTACTGACTTGCCTCCACAGCTCGCTCAATCTGCACCACCCACAGTGGGCTAGGCCCTCCCCCATAAACCACTAATTAAGAAAATTCTCTACAGGCTTACATGCAGCTCCATCTTATTGAGGCATTTTCTCCACTGAGGTTCCCTCCTCTCAGATGACTTCAGCTTGTGTCAAGTTGACATAAAACTAGCCAGCACACCACCATACTAATATTTAAAGATACTACTTGCTAGTTAATTCACAACAAGCCTGCAAAGCAGCTGCTTAGTATGATGCCTATCTCATAGATGAGGAGACTCACTTTAGTTACCTTTCTGTGGCTGTGATCAAAGAGTACCTCCAAAAGCACCTTACAGAAGGGAGGTTTCATTTGGGCTTATGGTTCCAGCACTTAAGAGTGCATTATGTCAGGGGGGCATGCAGCAAACAAAAAGCATGTCAGCTAGCACAGGCAGCTGAAATATCACATCATCAAATGCAAGCACAAAGCAGAGAAAGCAAACTGGAGGAAAGACAGGGCTGTGAGCTCTCAAGGCCAGCCCCCACCATACTTCCTCCCAGCAAGGCTGTGCTGCTTAACCACGGCGCCCACCCCCAAACAGCACCCTCAACCAGGAACTAACCAAGTGTTCAAATACCCAAACCGAAGAGGAACACTTCTCATTGAAATCACCACAAAACCAAAGTCATGAAGATAAAGAAACTTACTGAACATACCTGGCTATGAGTGCCAAGCATGAGATTTATACCAGGCAGCCTGGCTCTGGGCTTGTACCCTAGCATGTCGCTATTGTATCAGTAAATATGTATGGTCATCTGTGTCCCAGGCACTGTGTTAGGTTCTTTTTACATGTGGCAGTATTTAATCCCCACTATGCATTATCCACAGTGTACAGAGGGAACAACTAAGAGGCTCGCCTGAGTTCATGGCACCGTAAAGTAAGGAATTCAAGCCCGTGTGTTCTAGCATAATTTATATGATGAGCCTCCCACTGCAGATCCCTTGCTAGGGTTCTCTGATTGCCTTATGTGAACTCTCTCATTTATTCATCCTTTCAACCTTACTTGTAAATTTTAAAAATGGGAGTTCATAGAATTTAAGGAAATTATAGTCAGTAACTGAAGACCAAGTATTGAAATATAGGCATAATCTGGAACCTTCTATTTAAATCCACTGGAATCTGCTCATCACAAAACATGTGACTGAATTATTTTGTGATGAGTGTGTTGTGTGGTGTGCGCACATATGTATATTCATGTTTAATGAGTGTGGAATTCATGCATATGTATGTGCACATGTGTAGAAGCCAGAGGTTGATATTGGATGTCTTCTTTGGTCACTCTCATTTATATTTTGAATCAGAGACTCTCCCGTTCATCTATCTGGCTAGCCAGTTCACTCTACTCTGGGGATTCCCGACAAGCTGACAAGAAATTCAACAGTTAGTTGGCTTGAAGGGCTGAGACTACCCAGAACAGTGGAGAAAGAAACTTAAGATGAGTCTATGTCCCTGCTTGGAGAAGGGGAAGTCGGAACAAAGTCCCACCTCTAACTGACAGGCTACAGTTCAGAGCTGCAGAGATAAAAATGAGTTTGTTCCAACAAAGTGTCACTGGGTATATCAACCACACCTCAAGGCAGGCTCCATGTTCAAAGGTAGTTGGCCAACATGAAAGAGAGAGAGAGAGAGAGAGAGAGAGAGAGAGAGAGAGAGAGAGAGAGAGAGAGAGAGAGAGATCTTTTGTTTGTTTGATTGTTCTATATTGTTTGGGTTTATTTTATTTTGTTTTTAAGAGCAAGAAAAAAGATAAAGTTGGATAGTGTCCTAGTCAGGGTTTCTATTCCTGCACAAACATGACCAAGAAGCAAGTTGGGGAGGAAAGGGTTTATTTAGCTTACTTCCACATGCTGTTGATCACTAGAGAAAGTCAGGACTGGAACTCCAGCAGGTCAGGAAGCAGGAGCTGATACAGAGGCCATAGAGATGTGCTTCTTACTGGCTTGCTTCCCCTGGCTGGCTCAGCCTGCTCTCTTATAGAACCCAAGACTTCCAGCCCAGGGATGGCACCACCCACAAGGGGCCCTCCTGCCTTGATCACTAATTGAGAAAATCCCCCACAGCTGCATCTCATGGAGGCACTTCCCCAATTGAAGCTCCCTTCTCTGTGATAACTACAGCCTGTGTCAAGTTGGCACACAAAACCAGCCAGTACAGGTAGGTAGGAATTGGGGCAGGATCTAGAAGGAGTTCAGGGAGAGGAAAAAAATGTGATCAAAACATATCATGTGAATCTTTTAAAATAATAATAATTAATTAAAACAAGAATGAAAGCCTGAATTCATCAATAAATTCATCAATCATTTTTTAAAAGTGATAGTCCTTGGCAGATGTGGTGGTGCACCCCTTTAATGCAAACACTCAGGAGGCAGACATAGACAGGTATCTGATATTTGTGACCTAGCAAAGTACATACTTGAAGCCCAACCTCTCCCTAGTGACTGAGGAGGAATCTCTGTAAAGCATGCAGATTCTGGCCATCTGAAAGCATCGTGTTCATTGTAAGGCAACAGAAGCTTAGGGAAGTTCCCTCTGTATCACTTCTCTTACTTGGGAAGCTGTTCTGACTTCTTAGTGGTGTTTTGGGAATATGACATGTCCTCTGGGATATGTGTCACCTGGTGACCATATTCTGAAAGGTTACAGGTTCTATAGCAGGTGGAGCTCTGCTGGAAGAAGTCAGTGGAGACACTCCTTGAGGTTTTATAACACGGTTCCACTTCCTGACCATTTCCTGCTTCCTGTTCCTCCAAGGTGTAAGGGGATGAAGAGTGCCAACCACACTCTTCTACCACTATGCAGCTGCCTGCCTCTATGCCTTCCCCTCCATGATGGACTGTATCCCCTCAAACCTTGAGCCAAATAAGTCCTTCCTCCTGCCAGTTACTCCTTGCCAGGTATTTGGTTACTGCAACAAAAAAAAACTAATCAATATGCTTAGTGTTGCCATCTTTAATATGAAGGCTGTGAGAAGGGCACTTCAAGGATATAGCTTAGTACAGTACATCTTGGAGTCAAAGTGCAACATAAGGCACAAAAAGGGCCATTGAATCCCATGTACCTGCCTACTCAGTAGGGCCAGCTCTTTTACCATGGAGAGGCAAAAAGAAGACCAGGAGAGGAGCAGAGACGAAGAGAAGCAATTAGAAGCAATCTCTCGAAGTGTATTTAATATTCCACTCCATATGTATCAAGCACATCTATTCACTAAATACCCTCAGATACAGTCACATCCCTGGGGAATCAGTCTACTGCCAATGTTTGCTCCATCTGCCTATGGCAAAGCTGTATTTCAGAGGCAGAAGATGAGCTAACATTAGACTTCAGTGTCAGGAATAAAAAGCAAATAACTTTGGGCATGAGAAATAAGAAATAAGAATGGAGCCTTAGTACTTCCATAGAAAAGCAAATATTTGCACTTATTAATATCCTGGAACCCGTGTTGCTTCTCCTTTCATCCCACGCCTTTTGTCTAACACGATGATATATTGCCACCCTTTCAAAACCCTGACACAGATGACATTGAAGCAAATTATGTACCTCAGCCAGATCTCTCAGTTGAAATGGAGATAGCTGATGTGTACATTTTCCCATCTAATTAACATTCCACAGTTTGAATAGCTGTTATCGTGCCCTGAGTCCCATATGAATGGGTGCATAGACAGAAAGATCCATAAACAGCCTGGATGGCACAGAATGAGATTTCTTTTTAACCCAGAAAAAGAGAAAAAGGAAGGAGTCTTTGTCACATGAATGGTAGCAGTCATCAGAGACTAGCTCTGGCATACTCTACCCTGTGTTCAGAGCACAGGTATGTCTCCTGGAACCAGCAGCCATCTAAGGGGCTTTTACACTCCAAATTTCTGCTACATCTAGCCAGGTAATTTTTTTTCACCCAGGCCTTTATCAATATTATATTAGTATCAAAATTACACTCTACATTTTCTGGTACACCATCACTCACGAAGTATAGATTCTTTTATTCTTGTACTTAGTGATTTACTTCCAATAAAAAGTATATGACTGATGTGGTGGTGGGCAACCTCTGAGACTAGGTCAAAAATGTTCTGAGTCCTGTTTTTGTGTCATGAGTCTGTTCGTGCTATTCATTGAGAAGGGCTAAGGAGTGAACTGTTCTGGAAGCAGATTCAGCTCCAACAGCTATTCACAATCATGACTACAACCTTGCAAAAGAGCCTGGACCTGAACCATCCCTTCTGAACTCCCCACTCTTAAAAATGGCATGATCAGAGGCCTGGGGATGGCTCAGGAGTTAAGAGCCTTTGATGCTTTTGCAGAGCACCAGAGTTTAGTTTCACCCATATCTGGCAGCTTACAACCTCCCATAACTCCAGTTCCAAGGGATCTAATGCCCTCTATTGGCCTCTACAGGTACCTACACTCACATATGCATATACACACACGCAGACAAATAAAAATAAGATAAACATTCTACCAAAAATTACATAATAATAAATGTTTGTCTTTGTAAGCAGCTAAATGTTAGGGTGATCTGCCATAGCACAATAGATAATTAATGTGCACTATGGCTTTATTTAAGTCTTGTCAGCATATTTGTGAAAATTATTTTTTTTCCAAATACCGGAATATGCTAGCTGCCTTCACTTTGCAGTGAATATAAGATGAGCTGTAGCTTGCTCCAGCTTCAACAAGGTTAATACTGACATGAAAATCACATGTCCTATGACAGAAGGAGAAAGAGAAGCTGAGGAAAATCATTGAGGTCAAGCCTCAGTCTACTCAGTTCCCTCATTCTCCATGCTTCTTCCAAGAGCTACCTTGCAAAGATGCATCTCTCACAAGTCACATGCATCTGTAGTTAGCCACACTGGTGCTCACTTCTGCTGGCCCCAGCCTGTGCTAGCTCCTGAACCAATATACACAGTATAAGGGGACCTTTGGTGATTTCAAAGCCAGATAGACACAAAAACCTCCTAAGTGGAGTAGCTACAAGTTTTAACAGTAGTTAATTTAACCATAAAAGTCTAAAGCGAGATGGTGCATTCCTTTAATCACAGCACTCAGAAGACAGAGGCAGGTGGATCTCTGAGAGTTTGAGGCCAGCTAGAGCTACATATTAAGACATTGTCTGAAAGAAAGAAAGAAAGAAAGAAAGAAAGAAAGAAAGAAAGAAAGAAAGAAAGAAAGAAAGAAAGAAAGAAAGAAAGGAAGAAAGGAAAAGAAAAGAAAAGATAAAAGAAAAAGAAAGCATAGTTAGATGTCTTCATTTTTGAGCTAGGCAAACATAAATTTGATTCTAGAATCTGCTGTTGACTCACTGATTGGCTTTTGACTAGCTAGATAATTAATCCTTGGGTTCCTTTCCTGTGAAACAAAAGTATAGTACTATCTATCTTAAACAGAATGACATTAAATCTATGGAGCTACTTAATACTGGCACTTTACTTATAGCCATGCTGATGTAGATACAGAAGGGTAATATTGTGAGTCCAGCATCTGTTCCTGGCCCTGGGTAGCTATTCTATTTCATGAGCTGTAATTGAAACATGAACTGTCCCCCATAGGCTCACACATTTGAACACTTGATCTGCAACTGTAGTCAGGTCATGAGGCAGAACCTATCTAGAAGAAAGGGGTTACTAGGGTCACCTTGAGGTTTCCTAGCTGGGCTTATGGTTCTAGAGGGATGGAAGTCCATCATAACAGTGAGAGGCATGGCAACAGGACCAAGGATAAAGGCTCCACCCCAATGACACTGCCTCCAGCAAGGCTACACCTCCTCAAGGTTCCACACTCTCCCCAAACAGCACCACCAACTAGGGACCACATGTTCAAATGCACGAGCCTGGAGGGGGACATTTCTCATTCAACAAACACTACCAGGGAAAATCCTGCTTGCTTATGATAGCAAATTCCAAGAAATTTTACATCTTTGTTTACTAGGGATATTGGCCTGGTGTTTTTTGTTTTGGGAGGTTTTTGTTTTGGTTTGGATTTTGGTTTTTGGTGGCGGTGGTGGTGGTGGTGGTGGTGGTGGTGAAAGTGGTGGTGGTGGTGGTAAAAGTGGTGGTGGTGGTGGTGGTAACACCTTGTTTGGTTTTGGTGTCTGGCCAATACTTTTCTGGTGGAATGAGTTTGGAAGTGCTCCTCAATATTTTGAAACAGAGAAAAAAAAAAGGCTAGCATTGATTTCTCTTTAGGCATTGGTAGAATTCCGCAGTAAAGCCATCTGTTCCTGGACTCTCCCCTGCTGTAAGGTCTTTATTAAGAAACTGATCGAGGGGTCTGATTGTTCTGGCAGCATGTGTATACTAGAGGATTGCAGGTTCGATCAGCAATAGGAGGAGAGGGCCTCGGCCTTGTGAAGGTTCTGTGCCCCAGTGTAGGGGAATGCCAGGGCCAGAAAGTAGGAGAGGGCGGGGTGACAGGCATGGGGAGGTGGGAGGCAACAGGGATTTGTTTTTGTTTGTTTGTTTGTTTTTTGGAGGGGAAACCGGGAATGGAGAAAGTTACATGTAAATAAAGAAAATATCAAAAAAAAAAAAAAAGAAAGAAACTGATCTCCCTATTCTCTATCTGTTCTACTTTGCTGATTCTTCATAGCTGAGCAGGAGGCACGTTCAGAATTTAGCAGCTTCTTCAAGGATATCCAAATTGTTGGCATATGTTACTCACAAGACTTTTTGTGACTGTGTGTTTGTATGATGTTTGTTTTCAAGACACAACAGAACTATGTGACCCTGGCTAATCCCAAACTTGCAATTCTCCTGTCTCAGCCTCCTAAATACTGTGATTACAGATGTACCACCCACCTGGCTACAGAATAGATGGTGGTGGTGGTGGTGGTGGTGGTGGTGGTGGTTTTAATGTGAATGGGTGTTTTGTATGCATGTATGTTTATGTACCATGTACATGTTTGGTACACATAGAGGCCAGAAGAGGGCATCAGATCCCCTGCAAGTAGAATTATAGACAGTGTGAGTCTCCATGTAGTTCCTGGGAATTGAACTCAAGTCCTCTGGAAGAAAAGCCAGTGATCTTAACCAATGAGCCATTTCTCCAGCCGCTACCCCCTCCCCAAGAATTCCTTTATGATCCTTTATATTTCTGTATTACCATTGGAATTCTCCATGCCTCCTCATGTGTTCACAATTTATTTGTATCTTCTGCCTTTATTCTTGGTCTAGCTGCTTGTCTATTTGGTTTTTCTTTCCAAAGCACAATTTTTTTTTTTTTTTTTTTTTTTTTTTTTTTTTTTTGGTTTTTCGAGACAGGGTTTCTCTGTATAGTCCTGGCTGTCCTGGAACTCACTCTGTAGACCAGGCTGGCCTCAAACTCAGAAATCCGCCTGCCTCTGCCTCCCAAGTGCTGGGATTAAACAAAGCACAATTCTTAATCTCAGCCAGCTTCTCTATTATTTCTTCTATCCTATATTTTGTTTATTCAAATCCAGTCTTCCTTTTTCTTCCCATCTGCTAAACTGATTTGTTCCTCCTTTCCTAGTATAAATCTTTTTAATGTAGGGTTTTTATTACTTTAAGTTTCCCTCCTTAGAACTTCTTTTTCATTTTCTTTTCTACATCACTCTAACTGGCCTGAAACTCTCTATGAAGGCCTGGCCAGCCTTGAATTTACAAAGTGTGTAGATTCCATGGCCTAAGTGAAGGGATGCCAGGTGTGTGCCACCACACATAAGCCCTCTTAGAACTGGTTTACTATATCTTGTAAGATTTGGTGCATCATGTTTCCACATTTCTCTGTTCTCTGATTTTCTGATTTTTTTCCCTTGCCCTATAGGTTGTTCAGGAGTGTGCTACTTGGCTTTCAAATATTTGTTCATTTTCCAATCTTATCCACTTTTTAGTGGCTTTTAGTTTCATATCAGTTTGGTCAAAAATATTCATAAGATTTAAAGTCTTCCTAAATTTATCAATATTAATTTTGTAGCTTGGTATATGAGCTAACTTGGAGAATGTGTACACTTCTGTGTACTTCTGTATATACTTGAGAAAAATTACATTCTGGTGATGTTATTATACTTCTGTGTGTGTGTGTGTGAGAGAGAGAGAGAGAGAGAGAGAGAGAGAGAGAGATCCTTGGGGGATCAAACTCAGGTCATTAGGCTTGGAACCAAATGTATTTACCCACTAAGCCATCTTACCAACCCCCATTTCTGTTGATTTTATGTGGACTGTTCTCTATAAGTTTGTTAAATCCATTTGGTCTGTAATGTTGCTCAAATTTACCATTTCCTTATTACCCTTCTGAATCCCATCCACTGTTAATTGTAGAGAATGGAAGTCTCCAAAACATATTGTATTCATTTGTAGAGCTGTTTAAACTATTCAAACACAAACACTATATCAGTTTTGTTTGCTTTCCCCAGTCTAATATTCCTCACTTGGCCTCATTAATGAGACACATTCTGTGTAATGTGAAGTTTATACAGACAAGCACAGCATCCCTTCTTCTAGTCACTGCCCACTGTCTTGGTTAAGATGATTTCCCTCAGCAATGGGTAATACACATGGCTGAAGTTCTGCTCCTGTGTTGTTTTTCCCATTTGTTTTTATGCTTAAACCCTTAAGCCATCTGGAATTTACTTTACTGTGTGGAAGAAATTAAAAGTCTCTTCATTTTCTTCTCAAAGGATGGAGTCATTTGGAGAATATGACTTCATATATTAGGAATTTTTGTCTCCACCAGGGCTGGCCTCCTAGATGGTTTTAACAGGCAGTCGCATATGGTGCCACAGCCCGAAGGACTCTTTGTGTTTAGTTTCATGTTCTGCTGTTGCCGTCTTGAAATTCTTCCTGACTCTGTCTTTCTAGTTGTATTTTGTAAGTTAATTCTGATAGCCACTGATCAAAGGTTCTCGGTATAATCCAGCCTTCCCCTACCTCTCCCAGCTCCAGCACCCTAGGCCCCAAGTACACCACTTCAGCCCATCTTCCATCCTCACCTTCTCTTCTTTTCAAACCCCCAATATGCAAGATCACAAAAACTTAGCTATTTGCAGCATTCCTGTAAAATAGACTGAAAGATTCATCCAAAGAATCCAGTGAGATGAAGCTGTGAAATCCCACAGCAAAGATCCAACTTTGGGGCTGAAAAACATGGCTCGGTGGTTAAGAGCACTTGTTGCTCTTTCAGAAGACCCAAGTTCTGTTCCTGGCACCCACTTGGTGGTTTACAATCATGTTTAATTCTATTTTCAGGAGATACAACATCCTCATCTGAACTCTACAGACAAAAGGCACACCCATAATGCACATACATACATAAGCAAAACACCCATGCACATAATTCTTTGAGTCTAAATAAACTAAAGATCCAACATGGGAGATAAGAAAAGAGATTTTTTAATGAAGGTATTAAGTCCCAAGGCCTATAGAACAAACAGTCCACACCGCAGCTGATCCGAGGGCTGTGGAGAGAAACACTGGGGGAGCAAGTGAAGCTGTTGGTTGTATGGGGGAATGTTCTAGATGTTACCAGGACGACTTTTACAGCTCTGAGAAATTTTGGGTTAAATATGAACTGTTTGGGTCAAGTTAGTTTTAGGAAGAGAAGGGGAAATCATCCTTAGCAATCATTAACTCCAAGAAAAATAAAATATACAAAGAAGAGGAAGTAGAACCACAGGTTATTCCTTGGCTAACTGTAAGATAACTAAATAGTCCTATAAAGATAAAAAGTGAATATTGATCTCACTAGAAACTATGGAACTATATTGGGAGAATGTCAAAGAGAAAATTGAGAGAGCTAAGATCTTTGTCTTTCTCAATGGGGGATCAATAGGAGATAAAAAGTCAGAAGGTTATATAAAAAAAAAGTATGTTAGCCTGAAAATCAGAAGTACAGAGCTCGACACAACAGGAATAGACAATGAATTCAAAGTACCAAGCAGGGGTTGTAGGGAGACAAGCCTTAAAACTGTTGCTGTTAAGGGCTGGTGAGATGGCTCAGCAGTTAAGAGCACCAACTGTTCTTCTGAAGGTCCCGAGTTCAAATCCCAGCACCTACATGGTGGCTCACAACCATCTGTAATGAGATCTGATGCCCTCTTCTGGTGTGTCTGAAAACAGTGTACTTAGATATAATAAACAAATCTTTTTAAAAAAAAAAAAAACTGTTGCTGCTAATAATGGTTTTTGTAGAACTCACTTTTTCATCGAAATACCCATGGTAGTCCACAGAATTAAAAAGAATATTCCAAGAAGTAATGGGCAGTGGAAATTCTGGATTTGTCTGAGGTTGTGTGCAAGTCCAGCTCCAGTTACTGGATGTGAGTCTGCAACAAGCAGCCAGTTTTTGTCCAATTTTGATGATGCTATTTTAGTATTAGTTTGGGTTTCTGTGGAGGGTTTTGGTGGTGGCGGTGGTGGTGGTATGTTTGTGTGTGTGTGTGTGTGTGTGTGTGTGTGTATGTGTGAGAGAGAGAATGTATATGTATTCTATTTGTTTTTTATTTTGATTACATTTATTTACTTACTCTTATACTTGTACACATGTGATGCTCAAAGGACAACATTCAAGAGTCAGTTCTGATCTTCCACCAAGTGGAACCCAGGGATTGAACCCAGGTAGTCAAGTTTGGTGGCAAAGGACCTTTACCCTCTGAGCCAGCCAGCCAGCCTAGTGGTGTTAGTTTAAATGAGTGTGCTTTGCTTGAGTTCTCTAGAACATCAAAGAACTGGATGACAGCATGGATAATTAAACTCTAATTTTAGGACTTTTTAAATTACTAAATTGCTTTTGTGCACTTTCCAAAAGAGTTTCTGATCTGCTTCTTGGCTCTTGAATTTTTGTATCTATTATTGCCTTTTTCCACTCCTTTCAACTCCAAATGCTTCCTTTAAATTCTGTTTGTGCTTCTCACATCTGACTTCTGCTCCCAAAGTGGAGCTTGCCTGTGTCTTTGTCACTATCTCAGAAAAGACCCGGGACTTTTCAACACTAGGATGAGGAATGAGAGAGAGCTCAGAGCTTTTCCTAAAAGAACAAAGAAAACTCAGATGATAAAGAGAAATTATCAATTACTACTAAAGTCTAGAACAAGAACTTCTTCATTGTGTCTTATTGAGACATTCACTCTAAACTGTTATCATTTGGGATATATTTAGTAATCATTCAGATTATCTTTGTAGAGAATTGTATGGGCTAAGTGGGATCACTAGACCAGTGGCTTTGATCACCTGATGTGAGAGACTTTCTCCCTGATGTTTTTATTTAATGGGTTGGGTATAGTATGGATGTAGAGACTTCCCAGCACGATGCAAACTCTAAGCAACACTGGGCTGAGTCATGCCACAGTATCCACTCTGAAGACATCACAAAAAAAAATCCAAATCCATAACAGAATCCAAGAACTAAAATTACTTGATGTCTTGACAGTATGAACTCAGGATCCTAAATTTTCTCTTTAATTTGTGGTGGGTTCCCAAGACGTCATATAGTGTATACAAGAGTAGTCTGATAGTAGTCACCACAAGAAAGTCACCACAAGGCTGGTGACTTTCCTTCATTATGGCTGCCCTCTTGATGATGAAAATGCTCATTTCTTGTGAATCAGTTTATTTTGTGCTGTCCACTTCAGAGTCATCCTGCTTGTTCAGACAACTGGGTTCCCTAAGCCTTTTGAGGGGTGCTGGTGATTGAGCCCCATATGTGCACTACAGAACTACAGCTCCAGCCCACCCTGAACTTTTGAATGGGGGAATTGGATGTTCAGATCCTCATCTCCCATGTGTAGTTGGAAGGTGTCTTATGAGTATATGTGTACTGCCCCTTCATTAGTGGCAATGCCCCTGGCCCTCATGAAGAAGCATGTGCTTAAAAATGAATCAAGTCCCATTGCTAAGACTTGAGACCAATGGGCAATGGGACATAATTAGTAAAACAGATAGGGGCTCTACAAAGGAAAGTGTGAACCAAAGTCAAAGCTGGGACTGAACAGGACAGAGCATTTCAGAGCACAGACCAACAGAGTGTGCATGCCAGTGGGGTGATGCAGAGCCTAAACATCAGAGACAGCTAGGCCAACATGGAGTCGTGCTGGCCTGAATCCCAGAACAGAATGCAGGACTGAGCCCAGACAGGATTAGGAGCCAAAGACGGAGAAAGAAGGAAACCTTTTGAGATGTGTGTGTGTGTGTGTGTGTGTGTGTGTGTGTGTGTGTGTGTGTGTGTGTGTATGTGTGTGTGTGTGAATGCAGGTGCTCATGAAGACCAGAAGACAGCATCAGTCCCCTAGAGCTAGAGTTACAGGTAGTTGTGAGCTACCTGACCTGGATGCTTAGACCTGAACTCAGGTTCCTCAAGAATAGTATGTACTCTTAACCACTGACCCATCTTACCAGCCCCAAACATCTTGATTTAAACTAAGGCCACGATCTCCACCCCTAAATTCAATCTGATCTCTGGTGCTGTGCACAGCTAGATGTATAGCCTTCACAGGAGCCAGCCAGTGTAGGTGTGGTCAGGTCATTGTACATGAGTTCAGCTCAGACTCTGAGCCACAAATAGCACACTCACAATGCTTCCCCCACCTGTACACACATACTCAGAGCCTAGGCCTGGCAGAAGAAGGAAAGCAAAGCTTCCTGGGTAATAACTATGATCAAAGCACAAGTAGAGATAGACAGACAGACAGACAGACGACATCGCTAGTCTGCCCTTGCTGAATCAATTTTCAATTTTCCCTGAAAATTGAAAATTTCTGAAGACCAGTTCTGTTGTTTTCCTTTGAGTGTGTGTGTGTGTATACACGTGTGGATACACATGTGTGGATATACATGTGTTGTACATGTGTGTATCAAAAGAGACTCTCAGTGCTGTCTTGCCTTCTATTTTTCATTTGTGACAGGTTCTCTCATTGGCCTAGAACTTCACCAAGTAGGCTAGGCTAGCTGGTCAGAGAGCTTCCAGGGATCTACCTGTCTCCACCTTCCATCTTGCATTCCTGGGATTACAGGTGTACACTGTTATGCCTAGGATTTTAATGTGGGTTCTGAAGTTCTGAAATAAGGTTCTTACGACTTCGAGGCAAACCATTTGTTGACTAAGCCATCGGCTCAGCCTCAAGAACTAACAGTTTTGAGCTAACATATGAGGTATGGACACAAAATCCATCTTAACTGTTAGTGAGAAATGCACATTATCCTCTTTCCTATGTGTGCTAGTATGCTTTCAGCTGTTATAATAAAACACTCTACCAAAAGCAGCCTTATGAGGAAAAGGTTTATTTGGCTTACATATCCTGATCACAGTCCATCACTGAGAGTCAGGTCAGGAACTCAGAGAATGGTGCTTACTGACTGGCTCACTGGCTTATGCTCAACTAGCTTTCTTATACATGCCAGGCCCACCAGCCTGGGGATGGCACTGCCCACAACAGGCCCTTCAGTGGCAGTCATCAATCAAGGCAATTCCATACAAACATGGCCACAGGCGGGTCTGAACAAGACAGTTCTTCAGTTGCGGTTCCTGCTTCCCAGATGGCTCTAGGTTTGTGTCAACTTGACAGCAAGGAGTAGCCTGTCACTGTACATTTAAAATAACCCTCCTCTACAGATCAGACCAGATCAGGCCCAGTGCTTTTTTATATATTACATGTTGCGTGTGCATGCATGCGGAAGTCAAACGGGGGGGGGG